>NW_023276806.1:124937475-125237475 GCF_003668045.3 Cricetulus griseus | reverse complement strand
AGTTATTTTAAAGAAGTAAAAGTATGAAAAAAGAAAATCATTTTGATGGCCACATATAACCAGCTCATTCTCATTCGAGAAATTTGAATTACATTAAAATAGTTTGTATTTCCGTAATATATTATTATATTTTCTATTATAAATTATTGCTATGAGTTTCACAAATCTGTACTTTATGTTATTTAAAAACATGTAGTTAATAGTTGTTCAGACTTCTTAACTACGTACCAAAATCCACTCTGGATGCCTGGCACACTATCTTTAAGATTCTGATAATTAGTTGATATTTGAATGTATACTATACTTCAGCTTGACCTTTACCAGAGAAGCATTTCAGATTTGGAACAGAGTAGTTTGTTAAGTACAATTTTTTTTCTTATTTAATATTTCAGAAGGCTATTGCTTCCTACAAATTGGAAATCTTATTTTTGAAAAGAAGTGCAAAGGATTCAAGGTCACCTCTGGGGTGCTAAAATATCTGATAATTTACTCTGAGAAATTTGAAATACTTAGGGTTCATACTGCTGGGTATATGACCTTTGCATCATTAAATTTATGCAATTATTTCTTCTAATTTCCACAGGTATAAATGGAATATATATGCAGACACTATGGTAGATATATACATAATTTATGGTAATTTGTTTTCAATTAGTTAAAAATGCCAGATAGGTAGATATTTTAAATCTGATCTTGATGGTCAATAGTATAAGATTTGTCACAAGAGGTAATTGTGAATTTTGAAATACCCTAACCAAGTATCCTTGTGGCTACCATAAACATCATGCCCAAGGTGATTTGGGAGGGGAGTCCTGCCTTACATCTTACAGTTAATCATGAAGGTAATTCAAGGCAGGAAGTCAAGAAGAAACCTCAGAGGTATGCTGCTTACTGTCTCGTTTTCCTGCTCCTGGCTTGTTTGCTTTTTTATACAATTCAGGACCACCTGTTCAATGTTGGTACATCCACAGAGGGTTGGGTTTTCCCACATCAAACATCAACCATGAAAATATTCCACAAAGATGGCCACTGGCCAAAATAATAAAAACAGTTCTGTAGCAGAGGTTTTCTTCTACAAAGTGACTCCATTTTGTAACAAGTTGCCATAAAAAGCAACCATCAGAGAACATCACACAGGGATCACTTAATAACATGTGTGTTCCTCATCACATTGAGGAACACAAATCCATATGACCCAAGCTCCAGCAATGATTCAATTGAAAAAGAGGAAAGTAACAGAGACTGAGGAAATGGATCATTGCAAAAGCAAATTTACTTCTCAACCATGAGGACCTGTGGGAAATTCTGTTTGCGGAGCTGCAGTCAGAGCTAGCCGACCTGCCCACAGTTAGAACCCAAAAGGGGAAATATGGACTAAAGAAAAGGCTAGTTAAAGATATTAAAGGAAAAGATAGAGACACAGAATTAAATCAGGATGGCAATAATGTCAATACTTCATGCCACAAATTTATTTTTCACCATTCTTAAGTACCTTAAGCAAAAAGGAATATGGAATCATGTATACAAAACAAACCGAATTTTCTTTCTCAATTCTCCAAGGATTCCATAACCACACCTTATATTTAATTTCTTGTTATCTGGCCTTGAGGGTCAAGAGTACCACACCTCAGACCCAGTCTGTTGTTATTTAGATAAGACTCCCAAATCCAAGAACAAACATGCTACTGTAGCCATGCCTTAGACCTTTAGGTCTTACGATTTACTAAGGACAGTTTTGAACTCTCAGGCCTTTAGTCAAGATGGAACCACCTTCATGGGCCCCAACAAGGACCTTAGTGTGCATTCCACAAAACTATGTAAAAAGGTATATGTGGCCAGAGGCACCTATAACCCCAGCACTGTGGAGTTAGCAAAGAGACTGAAGTGTCTTGCTAAACATGCAGGCTAGCTGGAAAAGGGTTAGCTGCAGGTTCAGTAAGAGACTGTCTCAAGAGGGAGTAGTAGATCTCAACCTTTTCACCATGTGCTACCCACCAGCATTCAAAACCTGCCCCTTCTCAGACACACACACACACACACACACACACACACACACACACACACACACACACACACAAGAAAATAAGTAATGAACAGCCTTGTGTATGGGGTTATTAACATGTCAAAGTGACAATCTTTTTTTCAATAATCATTTTGCTCTTTTATGCACATATTAGTTCTACATGTTAATTAATAAACACTGAAAACCATTCTTAGCTTCCATTCTTTATTCTAGAAAAATAAGCTTTCTTAATATCTTCTTAAATATGCCTCCTGTCTGATGCATGCTATTGATGGAAGGCATGCTAGTATCTGTGGCCTGTGCATTTGCCTAAGGCCTTGTTGATGTAAATGTTTCAAGAGTCCTTGCTGATGTCTCTGGTCCCTGCCTCTACCAGAGGCCATACTGTTACCTGTGTTCTATACTGCTATCAGAGACCATGTTGATATTCATGGTCTATTTTACACCTGGGGAACAAATGGATGTCTGTGACCTGGTCTGCCCCCGGAGGCCATGTTGATTTATATGATCCAGGCTGCCTCCCACATCATGTCAATGTCCATTGTCCATGTTCACCTTGAAGACATATTGATGTGTATGGTACTGTGTTATTTGGGGGTCATGGTGATGTCCATGACTCATATTAGCATCACACACCATGTGGATGTCCATAGTTTGTACTGCTGTCCAAGCCTATGGTCCATGCTGAAGCCAAGAGCTGTGCTGGTGTCTGTGGTCTCTGCTGCCACTGGAGACCATGTGAATGTCTGTGGCCTATGTTGTCACCACAGACCATATGGAAATCCATGATCTTTGCTGCTAATGGCTGTAAAGAGAGCAAGGAAGCTTTTTTTCCCTGTGGAATCAATGACTGCAGACTAAAGTTGAGGTTGAAAGACATAGAAGGCTACTGTGACAACCTCTGTCACTATTCATTCTTCACCAAAAGAAACTGTCTAGGCAGGAAGCCATTGAAGAGAACTCTAAAAAATTGTGATAAAGATGCTGAAGTATAACTCTTCATATTTGGTGGCTTCTGTTTAGGGTAGAGGTAGAGAAGGACTGTTTTCTTTAAGTGACTGACCAATAGGAACTTGATTATACAGGCAACACAAATTTTACTTAGTATAATGTTTTTATTCTTTTTTTGTGGTGGGCAGAATCACAAGGGTAGGGGTGGACCTGTGAACAGCTGTGAATTTAATGTGATCAGGGTGTATTATATGAAATTTCCAAATTAAAAACATGATTCCAAATCCTAAAGCATGGACAATGAAGTCTCACTATACCTGTGGTTCAATTTGAGTATAATTTACAGGTACATCACATTTGGGTGCATTCAAATAATTGCCAGTCTCAGTTAAATTTCTAATATAGAATAAAATATGATACATTTTTATAACTCTTGAAGGAATATTTCAGGCTCACTGAAGAAATATCAGATAAAAGAAGCAGACAAATGTTTTTGTAGATGTTTTTCAAAGGAAAATTTATTTTTTAAAGTCTCATGGTTTTCTTTTATTTCAAGTTTATGTGAATTGCATTTATTTTCTGTATCAAAGGTCCATCCAGCTCCTGCATTGAGCTTAACATTTTACTTGCAGTATTTTATATTTTCCTTTAATCTTTCTGCTTGTTAAGGTAGGTCTCCTGTGCACTGTTAGACCTAAGACTCTTTTTCAGACTTTTTAAAAATCAAGTATGGGAACAAAACAAGAGTGGAGATGTGAGGAGCTTCAAGAAAGGATGAAAGGGATTGCCATGTTAACAGGAAAAAGAAAGCAGCTGCAGCATGAATGCTCACTCTCAATTAACACATAGACCCTGCCTGGCCTGACACTGCCCCTCTAGCTGAGGAATACAGAAAAAGACTTATAGACTATGTCTGAAGTTCTTTTTTATGAACATATTTTGTATGAAATCTTAGTTATTGAGAAAAGTCCATTTAAAGATTTGAACTCTGCTGTAAATATAATGGCTTTGACCCAATATTCTAAGAATAGCATGAATGAATAAAATGACCTCTGGAAATCTGGCTGAGGGTATACTTAGATAAATCTTTTGGAGAAGTTCACCTCTCTAAAAAACTAGGATGGACACATGACTAGAGGTTAGTGTTCTGAATTGAGTGGGCCTATTTATCTTTTTAGCTTCTCTTCCTGAATGTATATCTAGTTGTATTAATGAGTGGATTTAATACAGCCCTCTTATTTGTTTGTTCATTTAATTAAAGAAAATGGTATGTATTTTTAGATTTGCTTTGTTTGTGTAATCAAAACTCTAACCTAGCAGCCCTCCCTATTTTATTAAGTTCTGGTTAGTAAGTCTGATAGTATCAAATCTCTGACTTCCTTTAAAGAATGTGCTAATTTAATTATTAATTAAACAAAGAATCTGATCCTTGTTTCAACTTCATAATCAAGGTGCTCTTGGCGCTCTATCTGAATAAGTTTTCAGTGGGTTGATTAGGAAAATATTGAGACAGGAAATTTCAAATGCTATACTTAGAAACAAGTTATGAAGCCAAAGAGATACATTACTATATCAAAACAAAAGATCTTTAATCAAGAGTTGTTTACATGTCTCTGTATAACTTAAGATCTTTATTAGCTTTAAAATGATTTTGTTTCTTTTAACTTCATATCTGTGTTACAAACTTGACAGAAAGGCTATGCAAAAACTGCCATTGCAGAAATTGTCATATTGTAACTCAATTAATTCACATAAACTTTGGAGCTAGGAAAAAAAACCTTGAAATAAGAGAAGTGTCAGAATGACTAGAAAGTTGTCAAGTCTCACAGATAATAGTTTTCTTTCATTTGCAAAGGTATTTTCTACTGGTTTTAAAGTGACTGATGATCTCAAAATTAGTATCTAAAACCACAGTCCAGTTAAAATGGGCAATAATCATAGCATAATTTCTAATTGGAAGACAGAGAAATGGTCAACAAGTATATCAAATAGTTTTCTGTACCACTTATCCTTAGGAAATCACAAGGAAACATCCTCTCTCCAGAGTGTGACTGGCTTCTCTCAAAACTGAGAGGGCTGGTATGAACATGGAAAAGAAGCATCAACCACTAGTTGAAAGGAAAATAAATTAAAACGGTCATTGTGCAGCATTGTGACAATTCCAAAATTCAAAATATGATTATCACAAGATTCAGATACCTCCTCATTTGTTGTATCCAAAGTTCATTTCTTCAGTGTTTTGAAGAAATACCCACACACCCATGTTCACTACAGTACTATACTCAATATACAAGAAATGGAAGTAACCCAACTTTCCATCAACAAAAGATTAGATTAGAAAAATGTAGTATGTGTCAGTGCACAAAGGAATATTATTCAACCATAAAGATGAATGAAATCCTGTCACCTGTAACAACGTGGATGGAACTGGAAATCACTGCAAAAGTGTGAAAAGTCACACAAGGAAATAAAGGGCTGTAAGACCTCAGTCAGGGATGGAGTCTAAATTGTTTGCCTCATAAAAGTCAAAATTAGAGTAGTGAGAACCAGATGATAGGGAATCAAGGATAGGAAGCAATTCTGGTGGAGGATTTAGGACCTGTAGATCAACATCACTTTACTTTTCTTTTCTGAGTATGTATTAACATGGCTAATGATGCTATTCTGTGTGTTTGTAGGAATAAGGGCTTTCCATAACAATGGTTTCATTGTATCTAAAACAATGAAGGAAAGGGGACAGTTTTCTTTCAGAAAAGAGATTGTGGAGAAATATTGATGTCTCAGTCATTAAAGCCTTCTTGCTCAGCCATTTGTTTAGATGAGTTAGTTTTTCTGTATTCCACCTGTACAACTCATAAATAACTCAAGCAGTTTTATTAAAAATAGCATATTTTGATCACTCAGAAAACTGCCTTTCAGAAATACTTGAGGCTTCACACATTTCTGTCTATATTGCCCAAAGAAAAAAATGGAAGGGATGGATGTGATGGCTTCATGAGTAGGGGCTATTGTTTGAAGACCTGATTTCAATTCCCAGATCTAACAAGGTGGCAGGCAGGAGACAGCCAAGTATAGAGAGTTTTCCTCTGATCCCAGCACTACTACCAACAAAGCAGTAATAAGTGAGTGTTTAATGGCAAATGATCAATTTTATCAACTTTTAAGTGATAATAATAATAGGACTTTTATAAACAGTATAAAAGCAAAAGGGAGAAAATTCATTGTTTCCACCATTGGACAGAGCTGTGAGCTCTAAAGCCTTGGACAGTCAGTCACACATATGGTTGAACAATAAACAAAAATCAAAGTACAAAAGGGACATGTAATGGAGGTGACAATTACTTAATATACACAACAGAAAACATCTGAACAAATTAAAAACATCTTATGTAAAAGTTAATATTAACTGATTGAACTAGTATATGATTCAAACACCTGGAATGTTAGATCACAGTTGATTTCTGTGGCTACCATCAAATTTTTATTTTTAATTTGTCTTTGTGTGTGTGTGTTTGTGTGTGTGTGTGTGTGTGTGTGTGTGTGTGTGTGTGTGTGTGTGTGTGTGTGTGTGTGTGTGTGTGTGTGTGTGTGTGTGTGTGTGGTCTAAAGTAGTAAACTCTTTAATTGAATGTTTATGTCTTTTGTTAACCCGTGGGGTGAGAATTACCGTCCTTACTCCAGTTCCAGGTACAATCTCATCTTGGTTAGGCTGTTGGTGAGGGGTTAGGGTAAGAGCAAGCCCATGATCTCCTCAGGGCAGTGGGCTCAGACCGTGGCTGTATTTACACTACTTCAGGACCTCATTGAATCCCTCACATAGGATTAGGTCACTCTGAGTGGTCAAGCAATACAGGAAGAGCTTTATCTCATAGGAGCAGGGCCCCATCTGTAGGGGTTGAGAGGCCTGATGGGCAGGGTCCTGCTGGACAGCAGGCTGGGCAGGCTCCAAGCTTCCCCCACTGAAGGCACTAGTCAAGGCATTACCCATGACATGCCCTACAGGTGAGCCCACACCTCAGCCAGCAGCGGTGGATGCCATCTGAGCCATAAGGCCACTTTGGCCAGAAGCAGTTGGTACCAAGGCAGCCACTGAGGGTGGTAGGTGCTCAGAAGAGTGGGCTGGGTGGCTGGCTGGCCTGGCAGCCCTGCTGCGGCTTCCCTGAGGCATGACATTGGTAGGACCAACCAGGATCAAAGTAAGAAGCCTGGACATAGCAGTCGCTTGTGCAGGCAACAACTACTGCAGCGTGCAGCCAGTCAGGTGAAAAGGGTGCAATCTCTTTTAATTTGTCTTTTATACAGCTATTAAATTACACTAATTTAAATGTATATTACAATGCTCCAAAGGATATTTAAAGTACAACAGAAACTATAAACGTAACTGAAAATTATCCATGCATGTCTCAAAAATATAAAGTCATTGGAGATATTTATAGAAGATATGCAAAGACAAAATATAAGAACAACATTAAATAAAGAATGTATAAAAGACAATTTTAGGTCATTAAGAAACTGGTTTCCAGGTGCATTCAGTGCAGAATTCTATCAGAAGTTCAAGGAAGATCTAATACCAATACTCCTGAAATTATTCTACACAATATGAACAGAAGGAACATTACCAAACTCTTTTTATGAGGCTACAGTTACACCGATACCCAAACCACACAAAGACCCAACTAAGTAAGAGAATTACAGAAATAATGTCGTTCATGAACATAGATGCAAAAATATTCAATAAGATACTGGCAAAGGGAATGCAGATACACGTCAGAAAATTATGCACAATGACCAAGTAGGATTCATCTCAGATGCAGGGATTGTTCAACATATGAAAATCCATCAATGTAATCCACCATATAAAGAAACTGAAAGAAAAAGGAAAACCACATGATCATCTCATTATGTGCTGAAAAAGCTTTCAACAAAATTTGAAGGTCTTTGAGAGAATAGGAATACAATGAACATACCTTAACAAAATAAAGGCAATATAGAGTAACCCAACAGCCAACATCAAACTAAATGGAGAGAAACTCAAAGCAATCCCATTGAAATCAGGAACAAGACAAGGCTGTCCACTCTCTCTATAACTATTCCACACAGTACTCAAAGTTCTAGCTATGGCAATAAGACAACAAAGGGAGATAAAATTGATACAAATTGAAAAAGAAATCAAACTCTTACTATTTACTGATGTGACCCCAAAAATATTATCAGAGAACTCCTAGAACTGATTAAAACCATCAGTAATGTAGCAGGATACTAGATTAACTCAAAAGAAAATCAGTAGACTTCATCTATAAAGATGACAAACAGGCTGAGAAGGAAGTCAGAAAAATATTATCCTTTACATAGCCACAAATAACAAAGTATTTTGGGGGGTAAATCTAACCAAACAAATGAAAAACATGTATGACAAGAACTACAAGTTTTTAAAGAAAGAAATTCAGGAAGATATCAGAAAATTGAAAGATCTCTAATGGTTTTGGATAGGTAGGAACAACACAGTAAAAATGGCAATCCTACTAAAAGTAATCAACCGATTCAATGCAATTCTCATCAAAATCCCAGCACAATTCTTCACAGACATTGAAAAAACAATACTTCCCTTATATGGAAAAACAAAAAACGGAGGATATCAAAAACAGTCCTGTACAATAAAGGAACTTCTGGAGTCATCACCATCCCTGACTTCAAATCTACTATAGACCAATAGTAATGAAAAGAGCTGGGAATTGGCATTAAAAATAGAAAAGTGGAACAATGGAAACATATTGAAGACCCAGATATCAACCTACACATATATGAACACCTAATTTTTGACAAAGAAGCTAAAAATACAAAATGGAAAAAAGGTAAACATATTCAACAAACAGTTCTGGTATAACTGGAGTCAAAATGTAGAAGAATGCAAATAGATTAATATCTACTGCCATGCACAAAACTCAAGTCCAAATGGATCAATGAACTCAATATAAATCCATCTACACTGAACCTCATAGAAGAGATATTGGGAAATGCATTTGAATGCATAGGCACAAGAGTCCACTTCCTAAATAAAACACCACTAGTGCAGACACCAAGAGCAACAATTAATAAATGGGACCTCCTGAAACTGAGAAGCTTCTGTAAAGCAAAGAGCATGGTCAACAAGAGACAACAGCTCCCTACAGATTGGGAAAAGATCTTCACCAACACTACATCTGACAGAGGGCTGATCTCCAAAATATACAAAAAACTCAATAAATTAGACATCAAACTACCAAGTAATCCAATAAAAATGGGGTACAGATCTAAACTCGGAATTCTCAGCAGTACAATCTCAAATGGTTGAAAGACACTCAACATCCTTAGTCATCAGGGAAATTCAAATAAAAACCACCCTTAGATTCCATCTTACAACAATCAGAATGGCTAAGATCAAAAACACCAGTGACAGCCTATGATGTAGAGGATATAGAGAAAGGGGAACACTCTTCCATTACTGGTAGGAATGCAAACTCATACAGCCCCTATGGAAATCAATATGGTGATTTCTCAGAAAATTGGGGATCCAATCTCTAGATTCTGAAATACTACTTTTGCTACACCACAAGGACATTTGTTCAACTATGTTCATAGCAACATTATTTTTAATAGCCAGATCTTGGAAACAATATAGATGCCCCTAAACTGCAGATTGGATAAAGAAAATGAGGGATATTTACACAATGAAGTACTACTCATTGGTAAGAAATAATAACATTCTAAAATTTGCTGGCAAATAAACAGAACTAGAATAAAACATCCTGAGTGAAGTAACACAGAACCAGAAAGGCAAATAAAATATGTATTCACTCATAAGTGGACACCAGATATAAAGCAAAAGATACCTAACCTATAATCCACAATCCCAGAGAAGCTAGAAGTCGCTTCCAGAAACTGATGGAAGAAGATGTAAAAATCTTCAACTAAACATTGGGCCAAGCTCCTGGATTACAATCAAAATGAGGGAGGATTGATAACATGAATAAAGGTATCAGGCCCATGATGGGGAGACCCACAGAATCAGCTGACCTGAGCTAGTGAGAGATCACTGACTCATGTCTGCCATGGTGAGCCTGCTTAAGCCTGAACTAGACTCCCTAAATATAGGTGACAGTGATGTGACTGGAAAAGTATATGAGGCCACTGGCACTGGGTCCAAGAACTAAGATTAATGTACAAACTGACTTAGAGGAGCCCATTCTATATGGAGAGATATCTTGCTCAGCCTAGACACAGGGGTGTAGGGGGTGGAGAATTGCCTTGGTTCTGCCTCAATGAGATAATGAGACAGACTCAGTAAACTTGCTATGGGGGCCATACCGTCTTTGAGGAACAGATGAGAGGAGGGGGAGAGTGGGTGAAGTGGGGGGAGGGAAGAGAGGTGGAACTGGGATTGGAATGTAAAAAATAAATTAATAAAAAATAAAAAACTGATTTTTTTCTGTAATTTTCTCTGTACTTAAATACATAGTATTTAGAAATAGATATAAAAGTAAATTTATGAGGACTGCATTTCAGAAATTTTATTCCCATCATTTATGATGGAAAACATTAAAATATGGCTTTCTAGAAAAATTAAGACAGACAAATAAAACATCCCTTTTGATTTTCCTCCAGAGTAGTAGGAGAACATGAGTCAATTATCTGTAAATACACCTTGAAAAGAAGCTTACTAAATAATTTCATTAATATAATTATGATCACACATGAAGAAGTTTGTGTAAAGGGTGTGCTCCTTTTTATGAGGTAATTACATCAATTATAGGCAATTACTGCACCTGCATTATCACCATTGAAAATCCTTTATTACAGTTATTGTCAACTAGAAAGTGTGTTTGTTTGATGTGGCAAGTCGGTAACAAGCTACTGTATAAAACAAATCCAGAATATAAATATCCTCTTGAATTAACAACTCATGAAACAGTGATATGACATTCATGAGTTATCTTTATATGTTATAGTGATTTATGTCTACTAAGAAGTGTTTTCCTGGTGCCTTAAATACTCTTTACTTATATACTTAGTTTGAGAATGTTTTTTTAAAAAATAATAACAGGCAAAAGAAGATGGCTCAGCAGGTAAAGGTTTATTTTGCAACCCTCATGAACTGACTTTGATCCCTTTATTCAAAGATAAATTAGAAGAGACTCATCTCACAATGTTGATCTCTGACCTCTACATCCATGCCTTGACACCTCTTTGCTTTCTGACCATATGAGTAATAAATAATAATATTATCCTTTATTTTGTTTTTGTTTTGGTTTGGTTTTGGTTTTTGGTTTTGGGTTTTTGGGTTGTTTTTGTTTTTGTTTTTGTTTTTGTGTTTTTAGACTGGCTTTCTCTGTGGTATTGGAGCACTGGAGGCTATCCTGGAACTAGCTCTTGTAGACCAGGCTGATCTCAAACTCGGAGAGATCCACCTGCCTCTGCCTCTGCCTCTGCTTCTGTCTCCTCTCCCTCTGACTCCTGAGGGCTGGGATTAAAGGTATTCGTCACCACTACCTGATGAAATATTATTATTTTAAGAGACTTATTTTTTTTTTATAAAACAGCAAGCCAAGTGCAACTTAGCTGCCCATGTAAACATGGATGCAGGGTCACCCTTCAGAGTGCTGACTTACCAGAAGCCATATCTTTAAAGAAAACTGAACACCCTTCTATTCCATTTACAACTCCTCAGTTGCGTTTGGGTGCTCATGACTGCCTCCTATCCAGGAGAGAATACTGAATGCCTTGATCCCATGCAGGGTTTGCAGGCAATTATAGCTGCTATGTGTTCATAAGTGTGAGCTGTCAGTCACTGTTTTCCACTGGTGTTTACAGTTATCCCAATCCCTTCACATTAGTCCCTGAGCTTTGAGGAGAGGGGTGTGACACAGATGTCCTGTCTGGGGCTGAGGACTTCAAAAACACCTGACCTCTGCCCTTTTACTAGTAGAGGATTTCTGCATTCAGCACCATCCATTCCACAGAGATACACTTCTCTGATGAGGTTTTGGAGATATACTAAGTTTTGGTTAGAAAGAATTTATTTATCAAAAAACAAATAGCATTAGGGTTAGCCCTGGGCCTGTGAGCTCCCAAATGATGGGGTTTAATTCAGAATTAAAGTACCATGCATGTATTTATACAATTAGTATGTTAGGCTAGTTCTTTGGTTTTGCACTTTATTTATTTACTTATTTATTTTTTAGAAGGTCTCATATCCCAGGTTAAAATCCACTTGCTGTGTAGCTAATGATTGCCTGGAACTTCTGATTCTTCTGCCTTTGCCTACTGAGTTCTGGGCTTACAAATTTTAGTCAAATGCCTAGATTATTTTTTGAAACATTGTGTAGTGGGTCACTGTGAGCTTCATATGCACCTTCTGAATTTTCAAATGCCTTGAACAGAGTCTAGTACATAGAAGTCTGTCAGTAATTAATACTGCTAATCATATATTTGTGTGTTCTGAAGCATCTCCACTTACAGTGTATCTCGTGTGGGTAAAAGTTTTATATTTGTAACCAGAATAAAATTGAAATGTCTGTTAGATCAGTCTTCACATAGTGTAACATAAAGACTAAATAGAAATGAGGCTAAGGAGGTGATTCAGTGGGTCAAAATGTTTGTTGTAAAAGCAAGAGGACCTGAATTCAGATCTCCAGCACTGATACAAAACCATGTGTTTTATTAGTTCTTTGAGAATTTCATGCATACATTTAGATTATACTCATCTCCTATCCATAAAACTTTGTGTCATTTTCTCTTTTTTTAAATCCAATTGTGCTGCATATTCTCTTGGATCTGTGGTCTGCCGCTTGCAGAGAAAAAGTTGTGCATTACATTCTACTCTCCCTATATTCAAGACTTTTAAAACTATCAATATTATATTGTGGGATTCTGTGAGATAGCCATGTATTTAGTTGAGTTTCATAAATTTGCATATTTATATTTTCTCAGATTTTCAGGGATTTTTCAGTCATTCTTCATTTCATTATATGTTAAAAAGAAAATAATCTTTGCAATTATGTTTATTTAATTGAAATTCAGTATAATTTCTCTTATTCTTTGTACTTTTATATGTCAGTCATGTCCCAGTAAACTGCTTTCAAGTAGAAAATAGAAATAAATATTTCTTTTTATTTCTGTTCATGCATATGGGAATTTGTCTCTGTGTGTCTGCTTCATATATAAGGGCACTTGCTGTGGCTGGAAGATGACACCAGATCCCATGCAGCTGGAGTTACAGAATTTTAAACAACTTAGCATGGGTGCTGCAAATATATATTGGGTTCTTTTTGATGATCGATTAGCCCTCTTTACAACTGAGCCCTCTTTTCAGTCCCTAAGAAATACAATCATATTCTCATATTCTCATATTCTCATATTCTCTCTCTCTCTCTTTCATGCACACACATTTATAAATAAATATAGATATATAGAGCAAATACACATATCAAAAATTTGAAAATAAAAATGAAGTAAACATCAAGAAATCTGTTCCACCCTTTCTCTCATTTCCTCTTTGCTTCCTGGTATGGAAATCAGTGTACAAAGATAAACACAGTGAGCTTCCTTCCTACCATATTTCCATACCTTAAATGTTAGCATGTACCCTGCTTTAGTTACATAATATTCTCTTTAGTTCACTTATTATGTTGGTGCTTCATTCATCATTTTTCTCAGAGGATCTCATCGATATTTTAAGATTGTGCATTTTCACCATTGTTGTTTCTACTTCCTTTGATGATATAACCTCTCACTTTCATTGAGCAAGAAATCTGATGACTTCATCTGGGGAGCTGTAAGCTGTCTGCTGTGGGTGTGCATGCCTTCCCTCTGCCTCTAATGTTATACCATGCCACAGAGATATACACCACAAAATTACAACTATGTGGTTATTTCCATTTATGGACTTTTAAAAATCATTTCTTCTTCAAAAAATCTCTAGTCTAAATCTAGATTTCCTGGGATACTTTAATATATGCCAATGAATTTATGTTAATGTCTCTTTTGATACTTTTAAATAAAAAATGAATAAGTGTCTTATAACATTGAGCTCAATTTTCTGGGTTTGCATTTAACAGTTACAAGTGTTTATTGATACAGTAGCTAATGATTCAAACAGAGATACAACACTTGGTTAATGTGTGCAAAGCCCAGTGACACTCTCACAAGTCTACTGTGATGTAACACAGTAAATCCAGGGTCACTGTATTTATTAGTGTGCCAATACCCCATAAAACACAAGTGTGCAGTAGTATTTAGCATAAGGATAGTCCTTGGTGAAAAAGTCATAATATTATTTGCTTTTGTCTTGTTGCTTGCTATGTTTGGTTCACCTTTTGTCCACTCACTTCCACTATGCATCTGATGGTGATATCAGGAGCATTTACTTGTCCTTGCCAGGTGATGACATGGAAGAAAAATAGAAGAAGTACTGGTAAATAATGAGAATGTCAGGGTGCAACTGGGGTGCAATATTGGTATCTACATCTTCTGATCTTCCCTACAGAGCTTCACTCACTGCAGAATAGGGAGAATTGGGTCTTAGTTTCATGAACAGAGGAAGCCTGAATGCAAGTAACTTGAGAACTACCACTAGACATTTTTTTCTTGGTCCAATGAATGCTATTTCTTTATATGTATTGGCACATGCATGACCAAATTTCTCACATGTTGAAATTATATTATATACAGAACTGTTGAGAAGTGCAGAATATGCCTATGATTAAACACACATAGAACCAAAACATTTCTGCTGTGCAATGACTAACCTTCATTTCTACTTATTCTGGGATAAGGGAAGTCCAAGAATGTAAACCTAAATTTTGAGAAATGGATAGAAGTGGCAGGTACTTTTTATAAAAAAAAAAAAAAAAGAATGTCCAAAATAACCCTAACAATCATGAGTAATTAAGTGTCATGTCTTACTTTTGTCAAGGATTGTAAATAGTGTGTGAATATGATGTTGGTTACTCTCTTCAACAGTAATGAATTTTCTGTTGATTTTCTGAGCTACTTTGGAACAATGGGGGTTTTGAAATGGAGAGGCACTTATATGCCAACATGTTTGTTCAGCTGTTCTGCAATTGTCTTAGATGTGAGCTGACTGAGGGAAAACAATAAGAGACTATGTCCTCAACCCCAGACACTGAAAATGAGACTAGCCAAAGTAAAATTGACATGGAGAAAGAAAACAGTACCCATTCCAGACAAGCTGTACGGGCTGTATGTGCTTGGATGAGATGTTTTACCATACTATGTACCAAAGCCCCCTAGGCTAGATTGAAATAAATGGGCATAGTTTTCATGTCTTCGGTAATCTAGGTTGTGTTAATATTTATATATATTTTAAAATTTCTTAGGTAGGAAAATTGAAAATTATCATCAAGTTTTTGACCATGGCATTAAAACTCTAGAGCTTTTAAAGCTACAGTCTTTCCAAACATGTCATTCTTTAGCTTCTGTCGTTCAATTCAAATGACTGCCCACCTGTTCCCTTCATAATTGCCTTCCAGAGTTAACCTCCTGAACTGGAGCAGTTCTTCACTCTAACTTCCTATGTGAATTAACTTGGGAACTAAACCCAAAACACAACCGAAAAATGATGTACACACACATACATAAAAATGAAATTGTCAATACCAACTTGACGTTGCCCTGACCAAAATGATACTGTCTTACCACAGAGTTCTTGTGGGCAACCAGGAAAATTTATGACCAACAACTCACTTGAGGGTCAATATTTCATACTAGATCCTGTGCTTCTTACATCATAACCTATAGTTTTTCCAATGAAATTCATACAAATACATACATACATACATACATACATACATATGTAAGTATATGCATATACTAATGCATACATTTATAAATATGAAGTTTATAAATAATTTTCATGTGACTTTTTAAAAATCCTTCATGTTGCTTGTTCCTCCTCCACTGGTCTCCTCTACCATTCCATCGTTCTCTCTTAAACCTCACTCTCCACTATCTCCCCTTCTCCATTTATATCACCTGTGTTCTCTCCATCTGTTATCGCTTTAAGTTTCCTTAATGCTACTATAGATTAAACACACAAATCAAAAGACCAAATGCTAATATCCACATATGAATAAAAACTCTGGCATTTTCTTTGGGAATTGAGCTACCTTGCTCAGCATCAAGTTTTCCATTTATATTTTAGCTGCAAATTGTATCTTTAAAATAGAATTAAAATTCCATTTCATATCAGTACCATGCTTTCTTCAGTAATTCACATTCCATACACATTGGCTGTTTCCATGTCCTAGTCACTGAGATTAGAATAGATATGAGTGTGGATGAGCACATACATAGAGAGCTCTGTGTGGCCAGTAGGACCATTTAGATATCTTCCCAGATATGTATGACTGAACTATATCTACAGTTTTGAGGAAGTGACACACAGACTTCCATAATGACCTCATCAATTTATAATCCAACCAACAGAATTACCAGTTCATTACTTGCATTTGTTGACCTTTCTTTTCTAAATCTTATTGATTTTAACTGGGATAATGTGAAAAAAAAGTCATTTTATAGTTCCTGTCCAATACAATAACAATGTAAACAATTCAAAGAGGATGTATTTGTGGCAAGCCTGATCTAAATTTTGCCAGTATGGGATGACTTTATTTCTTTCTAGGGATGATAGAGAGTGAACCTATTTTCTTTTCTACTCCTTGATTCCTGGATCCATGGATCCTGGGTTTTGAAGAAACTGTTCCATATATTAGATGATTATTGAAAGTGTATATCACATTCTGGAGACTCCTACCTCATCCTTCCAGGCTGCCACCGAATTGGCACTGTCACTGTCTCTCTAAATGGGAATTCCATCCTTTTATCAGTTCAGAAGTTGAAGGATGATGTAGAAACTAGTAAGACCAGTGGATTCCATGATCATGGGACCACTGACATATTTCTATGACTGTATAGTGAGTTCCCTGGCCAGAAACAGTATCATATTGTATACTATGGCAGTGAACTAGGCATTCTGTGAGTTTACATGTGGTGGTTTTGGCAGAAACATTATGTGCAGAAATGGCAAATCCATGTTCTCTATACCAGTAAGGATAAATCATTATCTTTTCCACAGAGGTAGAGGTCCAATATACACAACCTCTATGGGAATGGTAACATATCCATGCTCAGCAGTGGTCTCTGCTGTTGATACATCTAACACAGCACTCAGTATCAGCTGGAGCAAGGTCAGTCCATGTTGTTGAGCCCATGTGTAACCTCAATATCTTCGAAATTGGCCACTTTCTTCATGGGCCCATTGACTGGAGAATGAGGTTCAATTTCTAAAGAAAGGTTAATCTTCTCTGTTTAATTATTGAACTCCTCTTATGCTGAAGTCTTCATTTGAGAAATATTTACATGGGATAGAAGTATCTTCACATCCTTGACCCATTTTGAAAGGTCTTCTACATAGCTCTTCCCCAGATGTCCTTCTCACTAATTTTCCAATGTTGCTCTTTCCAAGTCCCTGGTCATCCAGTCAATCTATTGGCTACAGCCCATAAATCAGTGAACAACTGGCCATTTCTTCTTTGAAACAAACTGTAATACCATGTGTACTTTCCAAATTTCTGCCCAATATGAAAATTTCCTTTCATGGTGCCATTGTTGTTCCAAAATTGTTCCAAAAAGACATTAAATTGCTGTAGTTGTCTATTTCTGTGTGGTTCCTGTATAGCATGCTGAACAATCAGGAACAAGTGCCTTTCTAGATGCTATGGATTGAATATTAGTTGTTTATTCCTTGAGACCCATATGTTAAGATTTGGTTCCCAGCTTCTATGACTAGTAATGGGATAACAAGGAAGTCCTTCAAGTCCTTCAATCTTTGAGAGGGTGTTCACATAGGAATCTTTGAAAGTACTGAAAAAGGAGTTATTATGAAAGATTCTTCAAATATACTAGAAGGGATTCTCAATTTAAACTGCATACCAAATATGTGGTGATGTATAAAATGCCAGTGCCTGAGATTCAGGGAAGACGAATTAAATCAGAATTCTTAATTTTCACTTCATTTTATTTTTAGCATAATATTTTGTTAATTCTTAGTATTTCATGCACATATTCAATATATTTTGATTATATTCATCCCAACCACTTATTGGCTATTCTCAGCTGTATTTCACTACACTCCAACTCCTCTCAACTTCCTGTACACATTCCTTTAAATATGTAACCTACTCTGTCAAATTCCTGATACCAATATACTAATGGATGTAGGACCATACTGTGGAGACTTTAGGGTACACAACCTGATGATTTATCTCCAAAAAGCTATAAACTATCAGTAGTTGCTCAGTTAGGAGATGGAGATTGTGAATCTCCCTTATTCTGGAATGTTGACTGGTTTGATCTTATAAAGGCAAACACAGCTGCTCAGAGTTAATGTGCACAGGCATTCTGTCTTGCCCAGAAGCCACTGTTTTACTCCAATTCCCTATAACCTCTGTCTTTTACAATCATACTGCTCCCCTCTTCCATCATTGTCTCTGAGGCTTGGGGTTAGAGGGTGTTCTAACACATGACACTGCCAAATGGAAAGAAATTTCATCACCCAGCTCTTCCATAGTTGTTGCCTGGGCCTCTCTGCACAGGTTCTCAACAGCAGTCAGCAGCCACTTGCCAGGACTCTGAAAGGCAGGCTCATGGTTGGAAATTGCAGGAGGGGCTTGAGATTGTCACTGCAGGAAAATGAAGAAGTCAGCAGTTTTGGTGATATACCTGAGAAGTCCTTCAGGAGAGGGAATATCACAATTCAAGGCAGTGGTGCTTTTATGGATGGTTTGAAAGTGGAATTTTAAATGAGGCAATAAATAGCTTAGCTGTGATTGACATAATGTTGATTACAATTAATATCAGCTTGGTAATTAATATCTTATTAATATCTTATCCTTTAAAAAGTTGTTTGATAACTGAGTCAATTTGATAATTTGAAAGAAAAGATACAAACCAAAGAAAGCATTACTATTGACAAGATGCAAGCCTTGGAAAACACTCATCAATGAAAACAAGGACATTTTGACTGATAAGATAGAAGCCTTAGAAAGACTTATTAATGAAAATAAGAAAATTTTGACTGATAAGGTGAAGTCTTAGAATTGCTTATTTTTTCCCAATTTTTATTTATATTAGAAACAAGATTGTTTTACATGTCAATCCCAGTTCCCTCTCCATCTCCTCCTCCCCCCAACTAATACCCTACCCAACCCATACCAATTTTGCTTCCCAGGGAGGGTGAGGTCGTCAGAGTCTGTCATATCCTTTGGGATAGGGACTAGGCCCTCCCCCGTGTGTCTAGGCTGAGAGAGTATCACTCTATGTGAAGTAGAATCCACCATTTAAAAAAGCTGAAAAAGAAAAACAACATGATCATCTCACTACATGCTGAAAAAGCCTTTGACAAAAATGAACATCACTTCATGATAAAGGTTCTGGACATATCAGGGATAACAGCAACACACCTGAGCATAATAAAAAACAATGTACAGTAAACAAACAACCAACATCAAATTAAATGGAAAGAAACTCAACACAATTCATCTAAAATTGGGAATGAGACAAGGCTGGACTCTCTGTCAACATCTCTTTAATATTGTACTTGAAATTCTACTTAGAGCAATAAGACAAGTAAAGGAGATCAAGGGGAAACAAATTGGTAAGGAAGAAGTCAAACTTTCACTATGTGCAGATGATATGATAGTTTACATAAGTGACCTGAAAAACTCTACCAGGGAGCTCCTGCAGTTGATAAACACATTCAGCAAAGTGGCAGGATACAAGATTAACTCAAAAAACTCAGTAGCCCTACAATATATAGGTGATAAGAGGTCTGACAAAGAAATCAGAGAAACATCACCCTTTGCAATAGCCACAAACAACATAAAATATCTTGGGGTAAAACTAACCAAAAAAGTGAAAGACCTGTATAGCAAGAACTTTGAGTCTTTAAAAAAAGAAATTAAAGAAGATACCAGAAAATGGAAAGATCTCCCATGCTCTCAGATAAGCAGGATCAACATAGTAAAAATGGCAATTTTGCAAAAAACAATTTATAGATTCAATACTATTCCTATCAAAATCCCAACACAATTTGTCACAAAAATTTAAAGAAAAATACTCAACTTTATATGTAGAAACAAAAGACCCAGAATAGCCAAAACAACCCTGTACAATCAAGGAACTTCTGGAGGCATCACCATCCCTGACTTCAATCTCTATTATAGAGCTATAGTCCTGAAAACAGCTTGGTGTTATCACAAAAATAGAAAGGTAGACAAATGGAATCAAATTGAAAACCGTGATATTAACCCACATACTTATGAACACCTGATTTTTGAAAAAGAAACTAAAGATACACAATGGAATAAAGAAAGCATCTTCAACAAATGGTGCTGGCATAACTGGAGGCTGGCATGTAGAAGACTGCAGATAGATCCAGGTCTATCATCATGCACAAAACTTAAGTCCAAATAGATCAAAGACCTCAACATCAATCCAGCCACACTGAACCTCATAGAAGAAAATGTGGGAAGTACCCTTGAATTAATTGGTACAGGAAAGAGCTTCCTGAACATTACTCCTGAAGCATAGACACTGAAATGGACAATTAATAAATGGGACCTCCTAAAATTGAGAAGCTTCTGTAAGGCAAAGGACACAACCAACAAAACAAAATGGCAGCCCACAGAATGGGAAAAGATATTTACCAATCCCATATCCAACAGAGGGGTGATCTCCAAAATTTACAAAGAACATAAGACTCTAGTTTCCAAAACACCAAATAATCCAATTAAAAAAGTGTGTTACAGAACTAGATAGAGAATTCTCAATTGAGGATTCTAAAATGGCTGAAAGACACATAAGAAAATGCTCAACATCCTTAGCCATATGGGAAATGCAAATCAAAACAACTCTGGGATACCATCTTTCTCCTGTCATAATGGCTAAAATCAAAAACACGAATGATAAATTATGCTGGAGAGGATGTGGAGAAAGAGGAACACTCCTTGACTGCTGGAGGGAGTGCAAACTTGTACTGCCCCTCTGGAAATCAGTATGAAGATTCCTCAGGAAAATTGGAATCAGTTTACCACAAAATCTAGCAATTCCACTCTTAGGCATTTACCCAAAAGAAGCACATTCATACAACAAGGACATCTGTCCAACTATGTTCATAGCAGCATTGTTCATTTGTAATAGTCAAAACCTGGAAGCAACCTAGATGCCCCTCACCTGAAGAATTGATGCAGAAAATGTGATACATTTACACAATTTAGTATTACTCAGCAAAAACAACACAACAATATAAAAACAAACAAACAATGGAATCTTGAAATTTGCAGGCAAATGGATGGTACTATAAGAAATCATCCTGAGCAAGGTAACCCATTCACAAAAAAGACAAACATGGTATGCACTCACTCATATTTGGATTTTACACATAGAGCAAAGATTAACACCCTACAATCCACATGACTAGAGAAGTTAGGCAACAAGGATGACTCTAAGAGAGACATGCATGGCCCCCCTGTGGAAGGGGAAAGTGGCAAGATCTCCTGAGCTAACTGAGAACATGGGGAAGGGAAGAAGGAGCTAAGAGAATGAGAAGGAGAGAAGGGGAGGGGGTGAGGAGGACATAAGGGAGCAGATTGCTTACTTTTGCAAGATACAAATATTGGAAAGACCTACTAATGAAAATAAGAAAAATACTCATACATAGACAGAGATCTTTAGAGGAGTGGCCCAATGTTATTAGAACACCAAACTTAATTTATCCAGTTACTATAAAAGAACAACCAGGAAATGATAGGCACCTCCAAGACTATTCAGAAGTTAGTTGAAATTGTAGAAATATGAGATGTGAGAATATTTAAGGAAGCAGTCATTTCATATGGTATGCATTTCCCATTTGTGAAACAGATGTTAAATTCATGTGTGATTAGGAACAGAATTATTCCACAAGACAGGAGAGAATTAGTTACAACAATATTGGAAGCTGGTCTTCAGTCACAATGGAAAATATGGTAGAGGAATCTAGGGCCATAGACCAACAAAGTAGAGCTACAGAGGTAATGAAATTTTGCAAAAACTGCTTCTCAGTAAGATCCAGTATGCTAATTTGAAAGACAGTCTATTTTGAAGGATAACATCTTGGTTCTTTGCCATATAGCCGTTTGAATGCTTGGGATAATATTGAAGAATCAGGAAAGAAGACTGAGCTATTTTCTAAAATTATAAAAATCACAAAAGAAGATTTCCATGTTTTTTTTTTTTAAAGATTGTCTTCAACTGTGAATAGAATATTATCAGATCCATAAGGTCGATAAATGTTACTTGAATATTTGGCTTTTGAAAATGCTAATTCAAAACTCAAAAGGATTAAGTCTTTAAAGGCAAGGTCAGCACCAATAGACAAATAGATACAAAATACAACTGGTTTATGTGATACTTGTGGAGAAGAAGATATTGTCAAAGATTTTAAGAAAAATTAAAATGTCAGCTGTTTTATTTGTGGTAAACAAGGTCATCTGTAAAAAGATTGTAGGCAAGGTGTTCCTAAAAAAATATATTTTCTAGAGATAATCAAAAACAGAAGGTATCAGCCTTGTGGAATATGAAGTTGTGGCAAAGGCCAGCACTGGAGTAAAGAATGCTGATCAACATGGGACAGGTAAAGTAATCCTTGGGGGCGGGGTCTCTTGCAGGCTCTAATAATAAATTTGGATCAGTTGTACTCTGTTAACATTAAGGAAACCCCTCCACAGAGCAATTAATAGATTTAATTCCTGTTGTTAAAAATAATACTTCTCTTGATGACAAAACAGCTTTTGTACGTAACAGAAAATATACTTTAAAGATTGACAGGACAGTTCTAGGAAGATCTGATTTCACTTTAAAAGATAGACTTAGTAAGCAGAAAGGGCTAATAAAGACCCCTAGAGATAGATTACACAGTGCATTATAGAATATGAATTTTTGAAAATGCTATTGAAAAAGAACAGAGGCTGCAGAGAGATATTGGATAATAAAAATTAAATCAGTCTACATATTTTAAAGATATGTTGATCTTAGAATTGAAATCAGGCTTTTTTATGTTGCAGAAGAGGTTTTGATTTTTGTTTCCACAGGAGACAAAAAGCTATGGTTACTAACAAATTGGTAAAGGTTAGATTCAAACAGAAGAGTCCTATTTATTAGGAGAAAAATAGTTCACTAAACAGCTTGGTCATTCATTCCAAATTAAATTATAAGACTAAGAAATGCACTTCATTTGGTCAAGTATAGAAAAATAAAATAATTTTTATTAAAAGAAAATATTTTTTCTGTTGCCAAATATATTTTGTCTTAACAAAGCTATAACCTGAAAAAAAGGAATCCCCCAAATTTAGGTTTAGGGAATGATTTTGTTTTTCTTTTTCCAAAAGAATTAAAGCATCCAACTAAAGAATCTGAAGAACACTGGACAAATGAGATGTCCATAGAAGGACAAGTCATCCATAGAAAAATGTCCCCAGGAAAATAAAAGAGTACAATTGGCCTAATGGTATAGCAGATTGCCAACAAAATAAAATTTCATGAATCTTCCCAAATATTTCTTTCCGTTGCTCTCTACAAACATAAATGGTGAATTTTTTATGGTCCCAATTCAATTAAAAATCAAAGCTGGCGTTAAAACATAGCTCTCTCTCTCTCTCTGTAAACAGAAGCATGGTTGTTAATGGAAATTGCAAAAACTCTGCCTCAAGAGTCACTTGATATGAGACAGAAAGAAAACTAAATTAAGGGACTACTCTATTGTCACTGATATCATAGTTCTTGCTCTTATTTTGACTCTTTGTTTTCTAAACATATAAATATTATTTTTAAGTTTATAAGACTTATATATATTTTTTCTGACATGATATTAATGGCCATATAGACTACTAATTCTACAAACAGGCCTCATATGGCCTTCTCTGTGTGCTATTTTTGGCTTGAGTCTAAAAGCAAATAACTAGGATTTGCATTTTGCACCCTATATATACTTAATAGATTGTGTTCCTTTAACCTCTCGGAAAGCTGCTGCATATAACATTTAAAATGTTTACCTTTTTTCCTGTGAACCATGGCCATTTTTAACAGTGGCCTTTGAAGTCTACAAAAAGATGATAGGGCCCCACAATGATGATTTCACCTGGACTGTAGTAACAACATTAAACTGACAAACCCTACATAAAGATCAGCTTTGAAATACAAACTGCATGGGACAGTTTCAAGGTGCTTAGCTGAGATATTCCACCTCACAGACTACTCAAGCTAAGACTTCGGATAAGCCCTAAAAGTTCCAATTACATGCAGAATGAAAAATCAATGTTACAGTTAATTTTTTTCAGGAATTGATTGTTACCTCAATTTTCTTTAGGTACTCTAAAGATGCCACTTCCCCTAGACAATGGGAAGTAATTTTAAGAATATAACACCAACATTCACAAGATGTGTCACTCATTGAGGAATAAATGTGTTCCATTGTTTAGTGGGGTTGGTTGCAAATTCTTACTAGTCATGGTAAGGGAAGAAACAAAGAAAAGGAGGTAGAAATCAAGGATCTCTTTCTAGACAAAAAGGGAGGATATGAGAAAGATAGGATAAAAAGGTATATTATTCAATCTACATTAAAATAAAAAACAACTCTTCTTTTGATTTTAGAAGCACTCTTATTAACATATTAATTCCCCCATTCCCTCACTCCCCCACTCTCCCATGCTCCCCACTGACCTCCCCAACTCTCCCAACTCCCCAAGAATAGTGAGGCATTCCATGGGGGACCATCAAAGTCTGTCGCATCCTGTTGGGGAGGGCCTAAGCGCTCTTTCTTGTACCTGGGCTGCAAAAGTATCCCTCCAGAGGAAATGGGCTCCCAAAGTCCTTTTGTGCTCTGCTACTCTTAAACTGAAACATTTTACATTGGTATGGAATTTGTATACTGGTACAAGTTTAAGGTTGTTTTTGTTACTCTTGATATGTGTTTTTATCCTTGTGTGACATATTGTACCTATGCAGCTGATTTTAAAATGTAATGTATAATTAAGAAATACAGGATAGTAGTTAGTTAGCATAATAAGCAAACGTGTAGCCATGTTAGGTATGTTTTCAAGTTTAAACAGATATTTGTTTCAGACAAATAGATGATAACCTTCAGACAGTTTAGAAACATAAAGAATGTTGAATATAAAAATTTTTAATAATCTAAGGCTTCTCAAGAGAGTGAAATATGTCTCCTACCGGCAGCACTAGTTTACCTCACAAAAGGATGATGACTATTAAAGGACTCCATATGGAGTTTTTCTTATTGTGGCAATTTAACCACTCAACAAGAAACTGCCCTTGCTTTGACTACTGATAGTATGCTGTTGAAATTAGATGAACAGGACATAAAAGAAGGTGACTGAGGAATTTGCTAACAAAGAGTAGGGCTGTCCTTCAAAATTCCTGCTTCAAAGAAAAATGTCTCAGGTATTCCAGGCCTGTAGGCTGAATATGGATGGATGCCCCAACACTACAGAGGAAACTTGGGTGGATGTCCAGGCAGTCAGCTACTTCTATCATTTCTATATTTTTGGAAGTTGTTTGCTTTGTATTTCCTATTTGCTCAGGTAATATATTTTATCAAGTGTCTGATGGAGTTGAAGATGAGATAGTTATAGTTACAGTTCTCCTTGTTACCAAATTCAGAAATTTATTATAGAGGTATAAGTGTATGAGGTTGAGAGACATAAAGACTTAAATTGTTTATCAAAGAAAATTTTTGAGAGTTAAAATGATAGTTTTGGGTTAACAATACAAGTTAGGATAGAAAGTAAATTAGGTACCAAACTTCACTCAACAAGATAGGATAGCTAATAGTGTAGTTTCTCTGAATTTTCAAAATACAAATAAATGGTCTGGGCATTGTGAATATAATCCTTACTTGATAATTGTTCTTATTGTATATAATTTTACTGTGTTAAAGTCTTTCCTTTTTATTTAGACAAAATGGGGGGAATGTATGTGGATATTCAATCACACTGTGAACTCTTGAGTTGGCATTTGTTTAATTAACTTTGTTAACCAAACTAACTTTGGTTTAGGAGACTGAGTTAGCAAATACCTGACAGAAAATAATAATAGAGCATCAGAAGACATCTGGAAGAGATACAGCAAACCACCATAAGTAGTAGGGCTTTGGAGTATGCAGTGTGTTTTTGTTTGGCAAAGTGGAAGCAAACTCTCTTTTAGAGATGCTAGCAAGAAGAGTTTAGCTGGGTGCTATTCAAGCTCTCTGAGGGAGAGATTGCAACCTGTGAATGTCAAGTCTTAATTATAAATAGGATGGTAGAGGTGAAGTTAAAGCTCCCTTTAGTGGCAGTGGCAGAGCCAGTGCCTACAGCAACAGAATTTCCACCAGGCTGCAGCCAAAGCAGTTTACTAACAGTAAGCAGGCTTATAACTATAGAATAACAACTGCTGGCTAAAATAGTGATTGATTAAGGTGAAGCCACTGTGAAAAACAAACAAACAAAAAGCAAATGGAAGAATCTATTTGTGGCTGAGCATTCCAAGATTGATGAACACCCCCTCTCCTGCTGCCACCATCCACTCCCTCAGCAGTCTACATAGCACTTTGTTGTCCTAAGAAAGTTAATCATCAGGGAAAACTACATCTGAAAGAGGATTATTGCTAGTTTAGGATATACAGAACTGAAAAATAAAGAGGCAATCAATCAATCAATCAATCAATCAATCAATCAATCAATCAGTCAGTCAATCAACTAAACCCTAGAACTAAGCACCAAGAAAACAAACAACTCAATTGTAAACTGGGCTACTGAATGAAACAAAGAGTCTTAGGACTGAGTAATAAAAATAGCAAGGGAATACTTTTAAGAGATATAGTCATCAGTCTTAGACATCAGGAAAACAAAAATTTAAACAACCTTTGGTCTAGATTTTCCTGTTATGGGGTGACTCTGTTTCCTTTGTAAATCGAGGCATGAGCCTTGTTCAGTCTCTGGAGCATGAATATATCTTCCTTTTCTGGTAAGTGTGCTCTTATTCTGTTCTCCTGTATCTGGCAAGGTATTTCTCAGGATACCATGGGATGAAGATGTTTGTTGATTTCTTCCTAAATGATTCCTAAATAAGAGCACAAGTAATTATATGAGTTACCAATAACAATGTTGAAAATTACAAAGAGCTAAAATACAGATGTTTTAAAGAAATTTTTGCTCACATTATTTTAACCACATAATGCTGAATAGGATAGTCTGGAATGATACAATAGCTATAAGATCCCTAACAAACTCTTAGACATTTAACTTGAGTGTTACTGAGGCATCATATCTACACATGTCCCATGATGAGTATAATCATTACATCTAATGGATGAAGAAAAAGATACATATTTTCTGAAAGCTGACTAATAATATTTCTAATTATATTTAATTATAATGAATTTGAGTCACATGGGAATGTATTTCTTATTCTCAGTATTGTATCTTCAATAAAACAAAGAGAGACATATTTGACAGGAACAGAGAGTCTGGGATTTGGGAACTGACTTTGCTTCAGAGTATTCAGAAAAATAGCATGAAGTTAGATTTGGAGCTAGGGTGAGTCAACAAGTTAGGTTTTCTGTCATAACAAGCAATCTCTAGGATGTCTCCAACACGACTGAATATAAATGTGGATGTCATGATACATTGCCCAACAGAAGCAAGGCACTAACAATTACTACAGTGGGTGAAAGTGACACGTGGAGAGTAGACTTGCAGATAGTTATGCCAATGATTAATAGAACACAGTGTTCTTAGAAGATAGACACACTGCCAGGAAGGCAATTGACCAATCATAATTCTGAAGGTAGAATTTACTTAATCCAAAGCACCTGTTCCTGTTTCTTGATTTTAAATGTTCTGTGAATCAGAGTCTCATGAAGATGACCCTGTATAATAGTAA
Source organism: Cricetulus griseus (assembly GCF_003668045.3). Taxonomy (NCBI): domain Eukaryota; kingdom Metazoa; phylum Chordata; class Mammalia; order Rodentia; family Cricetidae; genus Cricetulus; species Cricetulus griseus. The sequence continues at coordinate 125,209,472 of NW_023276806.1, read as the reverse complement.
TAATTTGAATAGATCACCTGAAATAGATCTAGGAATAGACCTAAGACTATTTATGTTGCTGACTTCTCTCTCCCTCTCTCTGTCTCTCTTTTATCTCTGTCTCGCTCTCATATATGTATATGTGTACATATATATAATTTATACATATATAATTGTGAAGTGCATAGGCAGTATGATTTAACTAAAACAACTTCTGACTTGAATCCATGTTAAGATTTTGATTCATTTCCTTTTACTAGAATAGGAAAGATGGGACACAAATGGGACCCAGGAAATAAAATATTTTCTTTACCAGACTTGGGGTTCAGAAAGTATACTTCCTCTGATTTTATATACATAAATTGGTAGATACGGTTAATGGGTGACTAAACTCCCTCATGTAGATCTTTAGCCTACAACATTTTTCACTGCATTGTAACCAGAGGACACAAATAAAGCTGTCCTTTGCCTTGCTGAGATAGTGTAGAAGCAGTATCAATTCCAAAGAAAATAAAAATGAGACTACCTAAAGATGCAAGAGTTTGTCCATGCAACATTTCTATTTGAACTTCAATCTCATCCTATAAAGGAAGATGGAATGTAACAGAGGAAAATGAGCTACTACAAAAACAATCAGCTAATGCCTTAATTGCAGATACCATGCCTAACCCGTGTAGTAGAACTCAGGCTCAGATACATAGCCATGACCTTGGGAATGCAGCTTTATTTTTCATCTCTTTCAAGATAATCAGTAAAGTACACTTCACATGTGAGGAAGATTCAAATAAGTATAAATAAACACACGCCACAAGAAATGTTAATCTTCTGTCTTCTTTCTGCCTTAGTGTACTCTGAAGGGGCCTGGGCCATATGCACATTTTTCAGAGGATAAAACCAGTTCACTATTTTCATGACAGTAAGTTAACTAAACTTGGTGAGTACAACTTTTAAAGTATAACCATAATATACATATAGCTCCAAATGAAGGAGAACACCTGTAAAGTTCCAGAGGATAAAATGTTCTCAGGGTTCTGGGCATTGGTGACGCATGCCTTTAATCCCAGCACTCGGGAGGCAGAGGCAGGTGGATCTCTGTGAGTTTGAGGCCAGCCTGGTCTCCAGAGTGAGTGACCGGAATAGGCTCCAAAGCTACACAGAGAAACCCTGTATCGAAAAACAAACAAACAAAAAAAGTTTTCAGGGACATAATGGTCTAGGATAAGCGAGAAATAAATCTCCAAAATAAAGGACAAATGACTGCATCTTCACTTCCAAACACTGACATGGGAGGAAGACATTTACAAGGCTTGTGACATGCTCTACAGTTGACAGAATGAGAATCCTGTTCTGATCTTCTGATAGCTGACATGAAGAGCATCCAAGGTTAAGTTGAATTAAGAAATGAAAGGATTTTACACCTGATCCACGATGAAGGAAACGCAATTTCATCTTGCAAAAATGACTGATATTTCTCAGCCTGGATACAATTGACATTTCAGACCAGTGTTGGGATGGGTTGCCCTTTGTTTCTTGTTTTATTGTTGGACATTTAGGAATGGTCTTGACCTCTGTGCACTAATGCCAGAAGCAGACCCCTTTCTTTAATCCTTTCCTCACAAGTTAAATTGCAGGAGATCTCGACCTTGCTAACGCTGAAACCCTTTAATACAGTTCTTCAAATTGTGGTGACCCCTGACCATAAAATGTTTAGTTACTACTTCATAACTGTAACCCTGCTAGTGTTATGAATCAGTGTAAACATATAATATGACCCCCCAAAGGGAGGCTTGACTCACAGCATGAGAACCACTGGTCTAGTGCCTCCTAGTAAGGTTGGGGGCAAACTTCCTCTATTATAGATGCTTAGGGTTTCCTTTTGAATCAAATTAGAAAAGATATTTCAAATTTGGCCAGAGTTATACCAAATGCAGTAGCTAAATATATATCACTGTAACAGATCCCAGTAAGACTAGACCCCAAGACAGAAAGAATCCAAACATAAAACATGAAGTCATCTTCCAATGAAACTTCTTCTCTTACCAGATAGGCTATGGCCTATCAACATTGAATTGAATAACATATGAAGTCCTACACATGTAAAGTTAGAGGGCACACATTTTCTTGTTTTTGTGTATTCCAAAGCCTACATCACCACTTCCTGTTACTTTGTATGTTTGAGTTAATTTTATGGCCCCATAAAGAATTTCTTATTACCTGATACTGAAGGAATTCACAGATAGTTGGTTCACAAGGAGTGGGCTAATGTAGGATAATTTATGCTAAACATTGTGATTAACTTGTATTAATTTTATAATTTATTTTTGGAATAATACCAAGTTTGAAAAGCCTCACTCATGTCTTCAAAACTCAAGGTAATCCTTATCATAATTTCATACACAAGAGCACAAACAGTAAAATTTAATGAGAAGGTATACATGATTGCCTTTACTTAATTTCATATTTATCCATATAAAACATAAAAATTAGACTACTTGAATATTGTGGAAATTTAAAATTTTGCATTTTAAAATGTGTTTCAATAAGATAAAGGCAAGCTGTAGGATTATAAAATATTTGAGATAGGCATCTAAAGCAAATATTGAATATCTTCAATACATGAAGAACAGCAACAGACTTTTATATAAGGAACAATGCAATAAAAGTGAGAAGAGGGGTGGAAAAGTTGGGTAAGAGGGTTGAAAGATATGTATGTCTCTTTAAATGGATCTGAGTTCAGTTCCAGGATCCACACCATGTTTCTCCCATTTGTCTATAACTCTAGCTCCATTGGATCTGGCACCTCGGACCTCTGAGGGTAACTGCACACATGTCCACACATCTACACACAGATATACACACACAATTTTAGAAAAATTAAAACAGAGAGATGCAAACAAATGTTTCAGAATAAAATGATATTCTAATATTGAACATCCACACAAACCATGATTATCATCTTCTTTTTTTCCCCACAAAATAGGCAAACTGATACAATTCAATATTAAAATGAAGGAGCACAAGTAGAGTAAGAGCTGAAAATTGGTGGTTGAAAGCATTGGCTTTTGGTGAAAATGTGATACTTCATATAATACATAAGGTGATATAATTTGTGCAATTTGGTAACTGTGCTTTTAAACATGGGATAGAGTCCTCCTCCTCCTCTTCCACCTCCTCCTCCTCCTCCTCCTCCTCCTCCTCCTCCTCCTCCTCCTCCTCCTCCTCCTCCTCTTCTTTTTCCTCTGCCTCTTTCTTTTTCCCACACAGAGTCTCTATGTAGTCCTGGCTTTCCTGGAACTTGCTACATATGTCAGGCTGGTCTCACACTCACATAGATCAAACTGCCTCTGCCCCTTTTGGTGCTGAAATTAAATGCATATGCTGCCACACCTTGACAGTTGTTGATCCTGTAATTCTCTCAATTCTTGTCTATATTGTTAAACAAAATAAACAAAAACATATGTCATGTAAATGCTTGTCAATGAATGTTGTAGAAGCCACATTTTCAAGTCACAGTGAGAAAAACTTAAATATTTGTCAAAAAGTAGATATATGATGAAATTGTAGCACAATGTTGTAATTAAATACTACGAGAATAAAAAATCAAAACTAGATAACTTTAGTTCCAGGAATGTGGTGACTACAAATACATGACAACTTACATTCCATTTAAATGTCCCGGCCTGACAGACAGATGAAGATTTACTCATACAAAACTATCAGAGCAGATGAATATACTAGACAGTGACAGAAAACAAGTCAGTGCCACTTTGGATCAGGAATGCAGGGAATTATTGACTATGAATTGATATCAATGTTGATTATTTTGAAGTGATAAAAACATATTTTCTTATCTGTAACTATGATTACCTGGAAAACAATTTACTTGTCTATTTATTTAGCATTTTTATTTATTCTTTGGGAATTTCATATTATGTTCCTAAATTCTGCTAAGCTCCTTATCCCCCACATCCTCCCCTTACCCCTGCAGCACCACCAAAATAAAAAAATAAAAATAAAAACCCAAACAAATAATACAAAGCAAGCCAAGAAATAAACAAAAATAAGAACAACAGAAAAAGAAAAAGAAAAAAAGGCTCTTCGCCGGGAGTTGGTACCGCACACCTTTAATCCAAGCACTCGAGAGGCAGAGGCAGGAATATCTCTCTGAGTTCGAGGTCAGCCTGGTCTCCAGAGCGAGTGCCAGGATAGGCTCCAAAGCCACACAGAGAAACCCTGTCTCGAAAAACCAAATAAATTCCTCCATCTTCCCTCCCTCTCCAAAGCCTCTTCATTTCTTCTGGTGACATTGGGAGTGGTGCATATCATATAGTATAACCTTTTGTCCAATCAGCTTTACTTGCAAATGTTCATTTCAATGAGTCACTGGTCTGTTTCAAGGCCTCTAGGTTGTGATACACTATCATCACTGAATCCATACCAGAAGTCCTCTAGGATATTCTGAAACTGCTCTGAATCCTGGAGATCCTGTGGTTATTCTTCCACAAGACCTGTCGTTTCACAAGCCTCAGCAGGTCCTAGATGGCATAGATGTTAGGCTGGGCCAAGCCCAGGCCAGGCTGTGGGCTTTTGTAGTACCTGATTTGGTCAGTCCAGGCCAGTGTGGCCAACCACCTCAGGTGAGGGAGTGAAGCCAGTTTCCCCATGCTCACGCCATAAGGGTCAGTTCTTCATTTGTAGCAAGGTGTAGCTTCATCTCTACTGAGTGCAGGGGCCAGTTCTCCCATGAGGTTCAGGTCTACCTCTCTTGCTGCAGTGTCCATCAAAAGCCAGGTCCAGATATCCTAGGGCCAGCAAAAGGTGTGGCTGGCCCAGCATGGCCTTCTGACTTCATCATGCATGGCTCCTGTGGCTCCCTGAAGTTACAGGGGCCGCAGACATCAACACAGATCCAAGGTGCGCTGGGACCATAGACTATGTAAAACAGAGCTGAATGGAGGTGTAAAGACAAAAATAATAACCTCGAACTCACAGAAATCCTCCTGCGGCTGCCTCCTGAATGCTGGAATTAAAGGCTTGTGCCACCAACGCCCGGCCAGAAGACTTTTCTTAATAGAACAGTACTTATAAGTTATCCTACAGCAATCTTGAAACGAATAATTGATCCAAGAGGAAAATGCAAGGACAATTATGATTGTAATGATAGCTTATAACAATTATTTAGATGAAATATGCATAAGATTATTGAGCCAAAAGTAAACTGATAGAAATCCCACATTAGAAAGTAGAAAGGAATTGCAGTGAAAATTTAACTTTTACATTATATAACAAGCACAAACCAAATGTGAGTACAATAAACAGGCAAAAGTTGTATAAAATGTGAGCATCAAAGTGCAATGATAATAAGAGTGAATCTAATCAAAGCTTTGTTTTCAGATAGAGAAATAAAAATGAAAAAAATACATTCACTGTACTGAACAAGAAGAGACAACATGTATCTCATTAATACAAAAACCAGAATTAAAATTTCTATGGTTATTAAAAATGATGAAACAAAGAAAATGAAAACTGTTGTGTCCCAATCCCACAAGTTAGACAAATGAAATAATTATGTGAGATGTACAGAGCAACTAAGAAATATTCACAATATATGACTCAGAGAGTGATATTTATTAAAGGAATCTAGTACAAAACAAGAAATTTTTTTTCCAATATGGCATCCATATCCACTTTATTTCTATTATGATTTCTGCCAAAATTTCCAGAGGAGAAAAAGGGGGCACAAATATTATAGAAAATGGGACACACATATTATTAATACTTACATGAAGTGAATATTACTTAACAACAAAACTCAGATAAAGATATTATGTGGAAAATTATAAAAATAACAATTCTTAATAAACAGAAAGTAAGAAACAGAATCTATAAAAAGCGTTAACAAACCAATCATTAGAAAGCACAGGATATTACCATCAAGAGCAGTTTTTACCAAGATGGCAAGGCTAGGTCATTTTCCAAAAAGCAATCACCGAGCTTCAGTACAATAGCTGAGAAGGAAAAAACAAACACCACTAGCCATACAAAATGAACTAGAAATTGCAATAAACATAAATTCTACAACTAATGCGATATTTAAGGGTTAGGAAATGATTGCTTTATAGACTAGATAAGGATTTCCTCTCAACAGTCTTCTTCAAACTCAAATTTGACATCTTGACATATAACAAGACAAGAAAAAGGAAAAAGTAGTTTTGAAAAGAAAGGAAAAAATCTATTCTTTAAAGAAGAATTAATTTCTCTACAAACAATCCAATTGCATTTTGTCTTCTAATATTAGACACATTTATAAGATAATGTGTCAAACATTACACATGTTCTGTCATATAGTAATAATGATATATTTAGATTTAAAACTGAAGTCATACTTTCAAGGAATGAAAACCCAAATACTTGTGAAAATTTTACAATACTGATGAATTAATTAATGGTGGCTAAATGATGAACGACACAAACACCACATATGCATCTTATATAAATGCTAACTTGAAATAGGTCTTTAACCTAAAGTTAAAATGTAAGTTCTACTATTTTTATTACACACAAATTTCCCAACTATTCTTTCTATAATTTCTTTCCTTTGACTTTTCATTGTATTTGTTCCATGATGTTATGTTCTGAGTTTTCCAGGGATAAAAAAAAAACTCACTGTTTGCATTCCTCAGTTCCTGAGGCCTGCTTTATATAATATAATGCTAGTATTGGTGATCAATAAATATTACTATTTGGTAGATAGATGATCCCTCAATATAGTATAATGTTTCCAAAATATTATACAATTTTAGAGTTGTGATTTTTTTCAATTTTTTTAATTAGAAAATTTCTTCTAATATTTTAAAGTGTTAAGAAGAGGTGAGCTGTTATGTTATCTGCCATTTAACAAGAGAGCAGAAGTGAGAAGAGAGGTGTTAGTAAGCTATAAATACACCTCACAGTATGAGTGCTAATTGAATGTTGTGACTAATTCTACAGCTCTAGCAGTATAGACATTTGTTAAGTGTAGAAACAAAGTGATCTTGGAAGTCAAAACACTGAATTAGAACAGGAGGCTACTAAAGATATTGTTAACATAGTACAGTATTTTCAAGGAACTAAAATTAAGTGTAAGTAGCTCATGACAGTGAGGAAAAAATGCTTTGTGTTCAAACTAACTTACAGCTTCAGCTCATGGGCTTACCCAGATGACGATCTTATAGTCTCTCACCTGAACCCGAAGGTTTCATTCCCTTCCTAAACCCCTAGGATGCAAGCATGCTTTATAGATGATTGGACAATGGATTCAGCAGCACTAGCTACCAAGGCAGGCTCCCTTGGAATTACAGCTCTGAAGGAGGTAGAGAATCACTCAGTGATTACCACCAGGCTCTGATAAGAGAGAAAATCTTGTCTCTTTGTTTTGTGTGTGTAAACATGTTTGTGTTTTCTTATGTATCTATAAGTTTTGTTGCATATGTGGAGTTCAGGTAGAAATGGGTCAGGCTCAGTTGAATGTGTGAATAATAGCATGTTTTGTTTCTGACTGGTTTCCTTAGAGTGGGTGAGCTTTTCACAGCTGCCTTGGCTGCTTTGATGGCCCATGATCAGAATTGTCTCTGAGTTTTCTGGCCACTAGGTTCAGTTTAGTAGGGATGAAAATGTTTTTTGGGTATGGATTATACTGAAGTTGTTTTATGCTGTTCTGTTTTATTTAAAAGCCTACTCTGGAATTAGATTATGGTTCTCCCTTTGCAGACCCAGGCATACTTTTCTCTATGTTCAGGGTTAGGAGATGCAACTGACACTGTGACAGGGAGATGAGAGCAAAACAGAACAGTTAAAAATATTATTGATTTCATTTAATTGCCAAAGAATGTCACTAAGGTATAAAATTTATTTCATGATTTGTAAGTTTATTGGGTAGAGTTAAAATCTGTATATCTGTGAAATAATGTTAATTTAGAACTTAGAGTTGGTAATTAACAATCTGTGCATAGATTAATTTTAAAGAAATCATGTGGCCTAACACCATCCTGGGATACAAGTAAAATATGACTTCACTGCCATCTTAAGGCAGCCACATGGCTAGCAAAAATCTTTGCCAGTGTTGGAGAAGAAGAGTTTCATGTGACTACACCACCATCTTCATTAAAGGTGGCCACATGATGTGGGCCAACCAAGGAGGCAATAGCAGTTCTCCAAGATATTTCTTATTATGATGGATTTTTTATGATAATTCCTATCCTGAAAATAAAGTTTATGAAAGACATGATTTAAACATAATGCCTGTTTAATAAGGTAAAGCTGCACCCCCATGCATTCATATACAAGAATGAAACTTGATGGGAGCCCAAGTTTGTACTGTAAGAGTTGTACTGGTGGTATTGGTTTTAAAGATGTGAAGAGGTCATGAACAACATCTGAGTCTTGCCAATGTGGGCAGGGCTAGAATTCCTAAAGGGAGCCCAGTTGCAATGGGGAACACTAGAAGTTTTGAAAACGCTGGTGCCATGTGATAATCACTAGAAACTCCAGCTGCAATGAAATACAGCTAGCTAGAATATAAAAGGAAGGTTGTTCTTAGCTTGCTTCTTAGCTTGGGGTCACAGAGGTTAACAGAGACACTTAGGAAAGTCCAGAGGATTATAAATAAATCCCAGATATTGAACATTTAATAGTTTGCCGAATTGGAGGTTGGTTTTGCTTTGTTCAGATTATGGTTGTTCCCTATTATCTTACTTTTTGAAGGAAAAAAAGATACTTTAGTTTTGCTATTTCAGGAGCTCACAGTTGAGAGACTTTAAAATGTTTAAGAGGAAATTTTGGAGTTTTACAAGAAATTTAATTAACAGAAAACTGGATGTTATTATGAAACATCTTTTAAAGTATTCAAATATATGGACATATGTGATATTTAAGTATATATTATGTTTACTAATATATAACCTTTATTAATCTATAATCTTAATAAATAAATAAATGAAAAAGAGTTAGTGCCACAGATATGACACTAAAAACTAGACATCAAAAACTGGGTCCCTTGTGGTATCTCTTTTCTTGTTCTCCTCAATTCTTCCCCTGACTAAATCTTCCTGCTCTTTCATGTCCTGCTATCCCCTCCAGTTCTCCCCTCTCTTTCTTCTAGCTCCCTCTCCCCTTCCCGAAATGATCCCAATTAGCTCAGAAGATCTTGTCCCTTTCCCGTTCTCCAGGGGACCATGCATTTCTCTCTTAGGGTCCTCCTGTATCCTAGTTTCTCTGGCAGTGAGGATTGCAGGCTGGTACTAATTTGCTCTATGTCTAACATCCATACATGAGTGAGTACATACCATGTTTGTCTTTTTATGACTGCCTTACCCCACTCATGATGGTTTCTTCTAGTTCCATACATTTGCCTTTGATTTTCAAAATCCTATTGTTATTTTTTCCACTGAGTAGTACTCAATTGTGTAAATGTGCCATATTTTCTCCATCCATTCTTCAGTTGAGGAACATCATTTTTTAATTTCAGGTTCTGGCTATTACAAATAATGCTGCTTTGAATACAGGTGAGCAGATGTCCTTGTTGTATGAATGTGGTCTTTTGGGTATATGCCTAAGAGTGGAATTGCTGTATCTTGTGGTAGACTGATTCCCACTTTCCAAGGCACTATCATACTGATTTCCAAAGTGGCTGCACGAGTTGGCACTCCCACCAGCAATGAAGGAGTGTTCCCATTTCTTCACATCCTCTCCAGCATAAACTACCATTAGTATTTTTTATTTTAGCCATTCTGAAATGAGTAAGATGGTATCTCAGAGTTGTTTTGATTTTCATTTCCCTGATGGCTAAGGGATAAGCACTTTCCTATATTTCTTTCAGTCATTTTAAATTCCACCATTGAGAATTCTCTATTTAGTTCTGTACCCCACTTTTTAATTGGATTAGTTGGTTTTTTTGTGACTAGGTTTTGAGTTTTTTGTATATTTTGGAAATCAGCCCTCTGTCAAATGTGGGGTTGGTGAATATCTTTTCCCATTCTGAGGGTTGTTGTTAGTCTTACTAACTGTGTCCTTTGCCTACAAGAAGCTTCTCTGTTTCAGGAAGTCCCATTTATTAATTGTCTATCACAGTGTCTGTGCTACTGGTGTGATGTTCAGGAAGTGGTCTCCTGTACCAACTCGTTTGAGGGTACCACCTACTTTCTCTTCTAAGAGGTTTGGTGTGGCTATATTTATGTTGAGGTCTTATATGGAAAACCAAAAGACCCATGATAGCCAAAACAACCTTGTACAATAAAGGAAAGTCTATAGGCATCCCCATCCCTGACTTCAAGCTCTATTATAGAGCTATAGATCTGAAAATAGCTTGCAGACCTTGAGTATTGTAGGTGCACCTTTAATCTAGGTCATACCCTCTGCTAGAAGGACAATGGAATAAAGAAGGGGATATATTCAGTGTTTGCCTGTTTGCACTACCCTAGTCAGCAATACACTCCTTCCCTCACGCTGGCACCTGTTTCTTCAGGATTCCAGTATATGCAGAAGACCAACTGAAATACCCAGTCCCTTGAGACAGAGCAACTCTAGATTCTTGGACTTTCCATTCACTGCCATTGTTGTGCCATATATATATATATATATATATATATATAATATATATATATATATATATATATATAATATGTGTGTGTGTGTGCAAGAGAGAGAGAGAGAGATATATATATATATATATATATATATATATATATATATAATATATATGTGTGTGTGTGTGTGTGGTGTGTGTGTGTGTGTGTGTATGTGTGTATGAGAGAGAGAGAGAGAGAGAGAGAGAGAGAGAGAGAGGGAGAGAGAGAGATTCATTCCATAAATTCTGTGACTCTAGAGAACCCTGACTAAATGATTTTGCTACTAGGAATGGTGTGACGAGCCTGGCCATGTTTTTGTTTGGAGGAATTTGGACTTTGGTTTGGGTTAGGAAAGCAGTAGAATGCTTTTGGCCTTTTTAGTGGGCCAGGCTAGTGGAAGACATGGCAGACAATGGTTCTGATCATGACCTGAACTCTCCAGGCCTGACTCAACAGGTTTCAGAGGAGAAGAATCTTAGTATGCTGTCCAGAAGTCATTCTTTTGATATTTTGGTAGCTGCCTTTTGCCCTTGTCTGGAGAATCTGTCTATGGCTAAAGTGAAGAGTTTTGGATTAATTCCTTTGTCAGTGGAAATCTCAAAACAGCCTAGTATAGACTGTTGTGTGGTTATTAGTAGTAACTCTAATGAAGATTTATGATGAAGAGATTCAAGCTGAAAAAATGAAAATATAAAATGTACAGATTGAGAAAAGGGGCACCAGGCAGTGGGATACAGATAAATCTTATATTCAAGGAGATAAGAAATTGAATAAGGTAAGTGGTGACCTCAGGGCAAGATCTCACACCACTAAGTTGCTCAATTTGCAATTAGGAAAAGGAATTAAAGAAAAGCTTAAAGCTGGGTTTGGTGGTACAGGTCTTTAATACTAGGACTCAAAAGGCAGAGAGTGTCTGGTGTCTGAATTTGAGGCCAGCCTGGTCCACAGAGAAATATTCAGAACAGGCAAGCTTAGGGAGTAGAAGACAGAAAGATGGTAAAGATGCGTAAAGATGTAATTGAACAAGGGAGTCACATTGTAGCCCCAGTAAGTAGAAGAACTTGGCAACTTAGACCATGTGGTTATGGAGCTAAGGATAGAAGAAAGAGCCTGTGGAATTTTCATCCTGAGGCTAAGGAAAGTCATGGAGGTCAGGAATGTATCAGGGGAGGCCCAGAATGGAGGGCTAGAGAGGCCTTTGGGTGAAGCTGTGAAGTTGAAGTCTTTGTTGCCATGAAGACCAAAATTTGTTAGAGATAACAGGGTTGTGAGACATCTGTCAATGAAAGCTGCTAACAGGGACTAGAACCTCCTCTAGAGAAAGAAGTGTGTTGTGGTCAGTAAAGCTGAAAAGAGTTGGAGATCTAAAGACTTCAGACATAGAGATGCAGAGTTTGGAGTTTGCCCAGCTGCTACTATTCCTATGTTTTGGAATAGTAATATATATCCTGTGGTATTGTATGTCGAAAGTATGTGAACTGCTTTTTGATTTTCATTTTATAGGAGACTACAGTTAAGGGATTTCATGAATCTCAGAAGACACTTTTAACTTTAAACTTTTAAATAGGTTTGGGACTGTTATAGGCTATGGTGACTTTTGAAGTTAGACTATATGAATTTATGTTATAATACTGTTATAAGTTTATGGAGACCAGGGAGTGGAATGGGATAGTTTGAATGTAATTTGCTCCCATAATCCCATAGGGCATGGAAATAATAGAATATGTGACTTGGTTGGAATACGTACATTCTTATTGGAGGAAGTGTGACTGGAGGCAGGCTTTGAGAGCTCATATATGCTCAAGCCACACTCAGTGTCACAGTTTTTTTCCCTCTTCTGTGTGTAGATCATGATGTAGGACTCTCATCTCCTTCTCCAGCACCATATCTGCCTGTGTACCACCATGCTCCCCACCATGATGATGACAAACTGAAACCCTGAAACTGTAAGCCACCTCAACTCAACTAAATATTTTCCTTGATAAGAGTTGACATGATTATGGTGTCTCTTCACAGCAATATAAACCCTAAGACAATACTAAAAAAGAGATTCAATTAAAAAATATTTTATGGCTCAAAGTTATAAAAGTCCTATCTTATAAAAGTTACTAACAGTGTAAAGTTGTAAAGATAATTGAGACCTCCAAGTTAATGGTCTGTCACCTCATAAAGGATCAATATCTTTAATGTGTTCAAAAGTATATTTATAATCATGCTAAATACTAATGTGATTAACTACATAAATAAGTCTTATTTACTCTGTATATATTTAGGTTAAATGTAAAGCAAATAACTAAAAACAAGTAGTTTGTTTAGCTCAGACGGATTATACATACCAAATACTGGTCATCATACTTTCTGAGATCTGCTGGATATGGCATTTAAAATGTTTAATGGGAAAAGCTTCATCTGATATGACAAAGAGATGTTAGTTTAGCTATGATCCCAAGGTCTCCAAAGAAGAGGTGGGTTACAGTGACTGTCTGGATAATGATAATGCTATTATCCATCAGGCATAACAGTTCCATTGTTTCACCTGCTGCCAGGTGAGGACCTGATAAAAACTGTTAGATACTGCCCAAACTGTGGATGTGCAGGACAGTGGAGAGTTGATTGTCTCATGTTACCTAGACAAAGTAAGGTCAGGTTGCCATTTTCCTCCTATACTGGATAATCCTTTAGACCTGGACCTACTGCCAAGCATAAATGCTGCCTTGAGACCTCTGCCCCATCAAAACTATTGAGACCACAGGAGCCTAGGGTGACAATCTAGGTAATGGGTGAGTGTCTGTCATCTTAATTGATACACAGGCCATTTAGATTATACTTTCTTCTGTAATTTATTCTTCTCATATCTCTGATGACATTGGCAGCTATGTGAACTGTAACTTTGTTAGTTTAAAAACAGCAAGCACTTGATTCCTTTTCCAAGGCTATAGTCACCTTGCTAGCGCATTTCATATGTAAAATGATGACTTGCTTTTCCTAGAGCTCCTAGGTTTCCTGTTGAGAAAGGCAAGTTTGCCTTGCTAACAGGATTCATCCTAATGGATAAACAGGCTTCAAGTATAACTTTTTACTCTCCTGTTATTTAAAAGTACTTTCTTTGCAGTGCTATTCTCAGTAACAACTACTTATGTTTCTGATAAATGATTATATGGAAAGAAAAAGGTTTAAAGTCTATACAAATTGTAATGGACTATGAAACAGTTTTAAGGTATATAAGGACTGAGGATACGGAAACTTAGATAAATTCTGAGGGTATAAGAAAAAGGTTAAAGGTATATGAAAAATGGGAAATGTTTCAGATTTCTTTCCCTCTTCTATGCCATTGGTATTCTGAGATTTCTTACAGATACCTGTTAGCTGCTTTTTCTATAATGTGGATTTTAGTACTGATTACAATCCATGGTAACGTGGATATATGTAAAACTTTTATCTTTCTTTTTAAATGAAAATTTCATGTAAGCTTCAGAGAATTCCAGGAGTTATAATACTTGGATGCACCTCTCATAGACCAAATGGACTCCAGATAGTAAGCCTATTTCCCCGTCTTACTATTCCTGACAATTGGATCTCTCTCCCTCCTGGACTTAGAATATAACTTCTCATCTGGGTGTCATTAAGTTGATGGTTCTTAAGTCTCAATATAAGCAGATCCCCACTAAAAAATCATGGATTTGACTAGGGATACAACTCAAGGAAGGAATGTGAGACCAAAGTAGGACCTATACCTTGCAAGTGAATGGGAGACAAAAACATGAACAATAGTGATATATTATTTATGATTTATGAAATCTTAATGGAAGATTCAGAAAAGCAAAGTCAGCTGGAAGCCTTAGAAGGCAGGCACACACATTTAATCCTGGCAGCCAGAAACTAGGAAGTGATGATGCACACCTTTAATTTTAGGACTCAGGATTAAGAGATAGGCAGATCTCTGTGAGTCCCAGGCCACCCAGATCTACATAAGAATGAATCAGTCTAAAAGAAAATTATAGCTCACACCCTTAATCCCAACATTAAGGAAGTATATAAGACAGAAGCAAGGTCTCAGTAGAGGCATTCATTCTCCAGGCAACAAACTAACAAAGTAAGAAACAAACACAAAAGTAAAGAATCCATATAAATCCTTGGTTTTCCTTTATGAAGCATATCATAATGGCTCAAAAGTGCAAAACCCATATTTTGACGTCCTTTTTTATAATTTATCACCATTCTTTTACTTCATAAACTGTCTGGAAAGTCTTATTCCTCAAGGGAAAAATACTCTAGGACCAACTTACTCTGCATTATCATAATCATATCACCATCTTCATCTTCCTCTTCAACTTCTTTCTCTTCTTTCTCCAGCCTTAAAAATTCTCCTTTACTGCTCCAGGGTTTCATTTTCTCTGAAGGCAGGAATGTCTTTTCATTCAGTTCAGCAACCCTCATTTTTCTATGTTTGCATGTCACCTGCAGTAGTGTCCTACATCTCTCTATTTCTGATAACCAATGGATAAATTAGGGTTCACTTCTTGACTTGATGCAATGTGCAGAGCAAATTTAGAAGGCAGAAGCAGTCTTCTTGGCTGCATTTCAATCTTTCAGATTTGTTTTTCTGTTCCTTTTTAGGGGATCTTGTAACTGTTCTTTACTCTTGCTCTTTTGGTGGCACACTACCCAGCTCCCAAATAAATACACACAGGCTTATTCTTACTCATGAATGCCTAGCCTTAGATTGGCTTGTTTCTGGGCAGCATTTCTTAAATTATCTCATTATATTTTGCCTCTGGGCTTTTATACTTATCTATTCTATATATCTTCCTTTACTTCTTATTCAGTGGCTTTCTCTGTAGCTGGGCAGCTGGCCCCTGGTGACCTCCTTTACTTCTTTTGCTCCTCATATCTCTTACATGATTTCTCCTCCTGTTTATTCTCTCTGCCTTTCAGGCCCATATATCCTTTCTCCTGACTAGCTATTGTCTGCTCAGCTCTTTATTACATGAATCAGATGTTTTAGACAAATAAATAACACAACTGCTCAGAGTTAAACAAATGCAACATAAAAGAATGTAACCATTAAACAAATATTCCACATAAACAAGTGTGATACATCTTCAACAAATATCCCACAGCAGGAACTAGGTTTTCCTTTCTTTTTCATGGGTGAACCTTGTATGTCTTTACCATGTTTTCATATTTTCTACATGGCTTGTCCTTCTTTAAGCATTTACAAAAGTCTGAGAAGCATCTGGAAGTTTCTTTTGCATAAATCACAGCTTGTTTGCACAAAAATGCATATTACGACACTGTATCTATTTAGCTAATTTGTTCTATTTTGTTCCTAAGCAAGACAAAGCATCTCTCAATACCCGTCAGATGCTCATGTGCCCTTGTCCTACCTCTCTACTTAGCATTATATACTTTAGTCAGTTGAAATGTATAATTTATGGTGATGTTGTTTAAGGAAATCCAAGATTCTTCTATAGCATTTGGATTCCAAACTTGTATTTGATAATTGTTTGACTAGGCTATAACTTCTCTAAATAGCTGCAGATCTGGGTACTTCTTACAAACAAAGCAAAATACCTTCTTCTCAACACTTCATGGAGCCTTCTCTAAAATTGGATAAATACTCAGTAACAATGCAGACCTCAATAGATACAAAAACAGTTGGAATACCCCCTGTGTCTTATCAGATCACCATGATTTGACTTAGAATTTAACCACAACACTAATTGCAGAAAGCCTAGAAACTCATGGAAATTGAACAGTGCTCAATTGTATCATCCTTAGGTCAAGGAAGAAATAAATAAACTAAGAACTTCCTAGACTTCAATGAAAATGAAAACACAACATACCCAAACCTCTGGGACACTATGATAGCAGTGCTAAGGGGAAAGTTCATAGCACTGAGTGCAGAAATCTCACACTAGTGACTTAACAGCATACCTAACATCTCTAGCACAAAAAGAAGTGGACTCACCCAGGAAGAGTAAATGCCAGGAAAGAATCAAAATGAGGGCTGAAATCAATAAAATATAAACAAAGAGAGCAAAACAAAGAGTTAGTGAAACAAAGAGCTGTTTCTTTGTGAAAAATCATCAAGGTAGACAAACTCTTACCCAAACTAAACAAAAGACAGAGAGAGAATATCCAAATAAACACAATCAGAAATGAAAGGCAGGACATAATTACAGATGCTTAGGAAATTGAGAGAATTAAAAGTTCATGCTTAAAAAACCTACACTCCACAAGATTGGAAAATCTAAAAGAACTGGACAATTTTCTGTATAGTTATCACATATCAAAATTAAATCAACACCAGATTAACAAATTAAATAGACAAATAACTCCTAAGGAAATAGAAGCAGTCTTCAAAAAGTCTCCTAACCCCCAAAAAAATGTTGCAGTGCAGAATTCTACCAGAACTTCAAAGAAGAGATAATACCAGTATTCTCAGATATAAATAAAAGAGTTTTCAAAATATGTGGTGAGACTCCAGAAGTGACTCCTTATTGACTTTATGGACTTGTCGGGTAAAACAAAGAACAAAAAATATTTGATCATTTACAAATTTTTTTATAAAAATATTCCGGGTTAATGAGATGAAGTTAATGGTTTTGTTGGTCATATAGGGAAAAATGTTAACAGTAACATATTATATATCTATCTGAACTAAATCTATCTGATTTCCCATATCACTCTATATGTCTGTGTGTGTGTGTGTGTGTGTGTGTTTGTGTGTGTGTGCTGAGTTTGATAACTAAATACTCATGCTTCATGTTTGTACCAAGAATTTTTTTTAACATTTCCTAGATCATTGAATTTGTATTAAAAACTTCTGATTTCATGGGTATGTTTGCATTAAAATGGTACAGAAATAGAATTTGAGAAGCAGCAATTTACCTCTACTTTTTCAGCAATTTGTTGATTCAACCTGAGAACAGGATACATACAAATGCATTTAGAAAATCAACCACTTATTTTAATTTCTGAACACCAAAATACACAGAGTTAATGCCACACAATTGGACAAAGATTTTATTGTTTTGGAAGACAATAATTAAACTTTGTATTTAGGCTGAAAGATGCATTACTTTTAATGTGCTTACTTCACAATTTTATACCACAACTTTCTGTGTTTGATGGTGAGATTGCCATTCTCCTCCCAGTAGGACAGCTCTTACATGCATTGTCTCTTGCTTATAAGCAACAGAAAGATCTCTAAGAGAACTTCTTGTTCTTACAATTTTTCAAACTTCTTCTCAATCAATATAGTCAGTTGAAGTGGCACATTTTAGGGTTACATGTTCTTAGGTCTTTTTTTTTTTTTTTTTTTGGTTTTTAAGAGACAGGGTTTCTCTGTGGCTTTGGAGGCTGTCCTGGAACTAGCTCTTGTAGACCAGGCTGGTCTCGAACTCACAGAGATCCACCTGCCTCTGCCTCCCGTGTGCTGGGATTAAAGGTATGAACGTCTCTTCTTAGTTCTTTTGAATACAATTGCATTGTCTCATCAAAAAGAATCATACATTAATCATTATAACAGTATAATAGCAGCATATGTGACAGAAAAATGCAACATGAATAGAGGAATACAGATGTCTACACTTCTTATTTTTAAAAGGCAAATGTGAGAGCTGCTCAATATCTAATAACAGCAGAAAATATTTTTCCCTAGATACTCAGCATTGCAGAACAAGGAAATATAATCATTGTTTAACTCTGAATGATTGGATTTTCTCTCCGAGCCTGTATTGTGGCTGCATTTTTAGCTCTTCCAACACTAGTCAACACTGAATTTGAGTTTTATCTTTTTTAACCATGCAGGGAATATTAATAAGCACACCTGACTAATATAGAGATAAAATAACCATAGCTGGAGAGATGACTTAGAGGTTAAGAGCACTGACTGTTCTTCCAGAGGTCCTAAGTTCAATTCTCAGCAACCACATGGTGGTGGCTCATAACCACCTTGAATAAGATCTGATGCCCTCTGCTGGCATGCAGACAGAAGACTGTATACATAATAAATAAATAAAAATATTTTTAAAAAATAACCTTTTAACACATGTAGTGATATCACATCTAGATATCTCAAGCCACTGACAAAATTTTGTTTTAATTTTTAATGGGCTCAAAGTAAAATGTATCTTACTTAGGTTTCTATTGCTGTAATAGATCACCATGACAAAAAGCAACTTGAAAAGGACAGGGTTTATTTGTCTCACACATCTCAATTCTCCTTTGAGGGAAGTCAGGGCAGGAACTCAAGGCAGGAATCTGGAGGCAGAAACAAGACACATACACTACAGAGGAATTCTGCTAGGCTTTCTCCTCCTGGCTTGCTTTCTTGTAAAGTTCAGGATCGTTTTCTCAGGGCTGGCATTGCCCACAGTGATCTGGCACATTAAACATCAATTATTAGCCAAGAAAAAGCACAAGATCACTAACTCAAGACCCATATGGTAGAAGAATTTTCTCAATTACAGATTCTCCTTCCAATTTGACTAAAGTTGTGTAAAGTTGATAAAAACAAATTAAACAGAAAAGTGTGTATTTCCAAAACATGAATATTTCTATATACTGACACAGACTGATGTAAAAAGGAAACTGATTTCTTAGAAACAAACTCAACGAATATGTATACACGACAAAACAAAAAGAGATTAACTAAGATCTTATTAAAATGGCATATCATATGTCCTAGTTAGGGCTGTTATTGATGGGAGGACACACCATGACCAAGGCAACTCTTATAAATCAGAACATTTAATTGGGGTGGCTTACAGTTAGGAAGTTTAGTTCATTTTTGTCTTGGTAGGGTATGACAATATGCAGGCAGACATAGTGCTGAAGGAGCTGAGAATTGTACAACTTGATCAAAAGGCAAGGGGAGGTATAGTTTGAGCATAGTTTTTCACTATGGAAATTTCATTTTTTTTTCTATTTTTTTAAAATTAGGAACAAGATTGTTTTACAAGCCACTCCCAGTTCCCTCTCCCTCTCCCTTTCCCCTACCCCTCACTAACACTCTACCTGTTGCATACCATTTCTGCTCCCCAGGGAGGATGAGGCCTTTCATGGGGGGGTCTTTAGGGTGTGTCATATCCATTGCGAAAGGGCATAGGCCCTCCCCTGTGTGTCTAGGCTGAGGGGGTATTCCTTTATGTAAAATGGGCTCCCAAAGTCTATTCCTATGCAATGGAGAATTACTGATCTAATACAAGAGGCCCCATAGAATTCCCAGGCCTCCTCATTGACACCCACAGTCATGTCTTGTGGATCTGTTCCATGATGGTTTCCCAGCTGTCAGTCTGGGGACCAAAAGCACCCCCTTATTCAGTTCCACTGTTTCTGTGGGTTTCACCAGCCTAGTCTTGACCACTTTGCTCATCACCCCTCCTTCTCTGCAACTGGATTTCAGTTTAGTTCAGTGTTAAGCTGTGGGTGTCTCTGCTTCTACTTCCAGCTGCTGCTTGTTGAAGGCTCAAGGATGGCATATAAGTTAGTCAT
Organism: Cricetulus griseus; assembly: GCF_003668045.3. NCBI lineage: Eukaryota > Metazoa > Chordata > Mammalia > Rodentia > Cricetidae > Cricetulus > Cricetulus griseus. Next base: position 125,189,388 of record NW_023276806.1, on the reverse strand, counting down.
CAATCTCATTATCTGGGGCAGGAACATTTGAGGTAGGCTCTCCACTGTTGCTTAGATGATTAGTTGGTGTCATCCTTGTAGATCTCTGACATTTCCCTAGTGCCTGATTTTTCTTTAAACCTCTACTGGCTCCCTCTTTGATGGTATCTCTTATTTTGCTCTCCTCTATTCTTCCCCCTACACGACCTTATTGCTCCCTTATGTCCTCCTCATCCCTCCTCTTCTCCCCTTCTCATTCTTCTAGCTCCCTCTTCCTTCCCCAATGCTCCAAATTTGCTCAGATCTTGTCCCTTTCCTCTTCTCTGGGAGACCATGTATGTCAATCTTAGATTCCTCCTTGTTTCCTAGCTTCTCTGGAGGTGTGGATTGTGGGCTGGTTATCCTTTGCACTATGTCTAAAATCAATATATGGGTGAGTACAAATACCCTGTTTGTCTTTTTGTGACTGGGTTACCTTGCTCACAATGATTTTTTCTAGTTCTTCATGCTATCTGTATTCTACCCCATATACCTTGAAATAATTCCCTCCATGAGTTTACATTTTTCTGACTGTTGAACTCCAAGTTCAACATACATGTCTAAAGATTCTAATCCAGTATGTACATATAAAAGATAACATGTATACACAAGGATAATGCTAGCATATACAAACCCATTTGGAGACATTAATGTTTGACTCTTTTCATGCATAGTTTTATTCATATAGGCATTTACTGCAAGCTTTCATCTCAAATACAGAAATGTAATTGTGAGCATTCTTTCCAATATAGCTTTTGAAATTACCAGAAATGTAATTGTTAGCATACTTTAAAATATAGTTTTGAAATGAACATTCAGTCCAGTGTTTGGCAATTAGACAAAAAGAGAAGGAAACCTAAATGTCCAGTGAATGATGAATAGATGACTAACAAGAGGAGTCAACTTGCAATAAAATATTGTCTGGCAAAAGGAAAGTGAAGCATCATCCAATCAACAGAAATGCCTATTTAAAAACAAGTGATGGAATAAAAATTATTTTAATATAGATAAACTTGGAAGCAGTGTGTTATGATAAAGAAAGAAACACAAAAAATTCATAGTATATCATTATGTTTGTATAATGCAGCCAGAATTGGCAATCATTGATGTGAATAGAGCCGTGTAAGACCTGGTAATTGTTTTGTGGTTTTCTTAATACTCAACAATTAGTTTATAATAGACATTGTTAACTCTGTGAACACAAAGAATGATGGGGTAAGTCCTTATGCTGTGAATATATGTTCCTCTTACTTGGTGATGAATAGAGCTTTTTTGGCCAATGGAAAGGCAGAATTTAGACAGGTGGGAAATTCAAGCAGGGATAGAGAAAGGTGGAGTCAGGGAGATGTCTTGTAGCTTCCAAGGAAGAAAGAGACCTGTCATCACTGGTAAGCCAAGACCATGTGGAGATACACAGATTAATAGGAATGGGTTAATAATTAAGAGAGAACTAGCCAATACAAAAGCCTGAGCCATTTGCCAAACAGTTTAAAATTAATATAAGACTCCATGTGTTTATTTGGGACAAGAGTCTTCAGCACTGGGTGGAACAGAAACTTTCATCCACATGTGACACCCAAACGTTTACCTAGTATTTCCACACAAAACCTGGCAAAAGTTTAAGAAGGGATTCTGAACACACAAACACAAAAATAGGATCAAGCACTTTTTGGAAGGCATTTTCATAAAGCAGGAACCTTGAAGGACCATCCTGTCCCTTGGCAAGTTGAACAATCACTTTTGTCTGTAACCTGATCATCCAATTTGTACATCATGTTGTTAAGTATTCCAGACAAGAGCAGCTTGTTGTCCAAATTTCTGCCATGTTGAAGGCAAACTCCATAAAGAGTTTCTTTCATGCTCATCTTCCTCTCTAATATAATTGGTGTTGCCAGGAGCAGTTGTACCTCGTTGTCAATAAAAACCCTAATAAACCATTTTAAATGCCATATTATGTAGGTCTCTGGAAGATTTTGAAGAATTTCTATCCATTTGAAATATATCTTTGTATATCTAGATAACCTAACAAATGCAAGTTTTGATTATTATAGGTGATTTCTATAATCTATATTTAGTTATACATTACATTTTTAAGTCAGCTGTATAAACATAACACCTAAACAAGTATAGAGATATACACAAAACAAAATTGAACTTAAATTTGTATCAATAAACAAAATACCTACCAATGCAAAGTATTCATTTCTGTATTATATTACCTTTTTTCTTCAGAAAGAAATTGACTATGATCATTAACAATTTATAACCAACCCCATTTAAATGAAAACAAATGTTTATAAACAGTATTTGGGAATGTTGGTATAGTTTTCTTCAAACTGCTTCCGGCTGTTTGAGGAGCTGTCAATCCCATGGGAATCCTGAAAAAAACGCAGAAACTTGTCCAAATGCTGACTGTACTGGTTTATGAGGCTGCATGGTTTCAACTGTTTTGGATGTTGGATAACCTAGGCCAAAAATAATTCTAACTACTAAATTGATGAACGAAATATTACATTCTAATAAGCCTGTTTTATATTTAAAAGTTTTAAATTTTTAAAAGTTTAATTATCTTTCTCTAACCTTCTGCTCTACTCTTTGCAAAGGACACGCAACCTCAGATCATACTCATAAATGAAAAAGAATCATTCAGGTATATTTTAAACCTTTATGTTACATACCCACTGACCAATTGTTCTTTTGTATGTATCAGAAGATTAAGGGCAGAAATGGCTATAGGGAATTAATCATCACCTTTTCTCAGCAAACAACCCCAGCAAGGAAAGTACATCAGCTAGTAACAATTTGATTGCTTTATATTTTTGAACTCATCTATGCATCCCTGTGAACTTTAGATTTTTTTCCTAGAGTTTTTAATATAAAAACTCTTATCAAAACATATGATCTAACATGAAGGTATTTTAAAGCTTTGTTTCAGCTAATAATACATACAGAAACCTGTGACTGTGTCTTCAGCATTAAGAGAATTAGAGCCACTCTGGAACCTAGGGTTCAATTGTTTTACTTAATCATTAACTTAAACTATCATCTATGCATCTCTCTAGGTGAAATTCATAGGCCTGGCTGTGCATCATTTCCTTGCATTAAATTTTATTCATTAAATATCTGTATAAACTGACATTATTATAAATTAAACAGTACTACTTGGGGAGGAATCATCTTCATGACAATCCACATACAAAAATTCCCAATAGAATGGGATGATTTCATGGGATAAACAGACTATATTTCAGGCAGTAGGGATCTCCTCACACCAATTCACCCCATGTCAGATACCAGCAAAAGAAAGCAGCAGCAAACTCGTAAAGGCACAGAAGAAGCAAAAGCAAAAGATATTCTGGGATCTGTGGTCTCAGGGTGTTGCCTGTACAAGGATAAGCCATCAGAGGGTTTCCTCCTATAGGCTAACACCTTGAAGTTAAGTGCCCCACCTGCTGTTTCTCTGACATGGCCACTGGAAACCAAATAAAAAAAAAACCACCAAATATTTGAATAATAGAATAGGATATACATATCTAAACATATTTTCACCAAAAGAATCTCAAATGGCCAAGAAGCACTTGAATAACTGTTCAACATTCTTAGCCATCAGGGAAGTAAAACCTACTTTGAGATTTCACCTTAAACCTGTCAGAATGAATGAGATCAAAAACACAAGTGAGAGGATGTGGAGCAAAGGAAACACTCCTCCATTCTGGGTAGGAGTACAAACTTGTCCAACACTTTGAAAATGAACATGGTGGTTTCCCAGAAAATTGCTTATCATTCTACCCCATGACCAAGGCATAGACTGCTGCCTATATTCCAAAACACTCATGGTCAATGATGCTTCCAGTTGCTTTATTTGTAAGAGCCAGAACCAGGAAATAATCTAGATGTCCTTCAATTGAAGAATCGATAAGGACAATGTGGTACACTTACACAATGATATATTACCCAACTGTTTAAAAACTGACACCATGAAATTTTCAGGCAAATGGATAGAAATAGAAAAAAAAGAGATCAATTTTCCTTTTCTCCTTGATTATATCCTGTTTCTGACCAATTATGTCACGTCCTGTCTGTACAGGCCTCTAGACCTCTATGGTTAGCTAGTGGCAAGCTCTATTCTGTGACCCTCAGGCAGGCTTTATTTGTACAAATAAGATATCACTACGTATCTCATTTTTTGTCTAAATTTTTAAAATAAAATTATAACTAACATGAGAAAAACTATATAAAATAACTACAATAACTATATATAATATATACAAAGCAATAAGCACATTCACCATGTCTAGTCCACAAGCATATGACAAATTTTGAGAAAAAACTGCATTATCTATTCTTTCTTGATGAGTCCAAATTCTTGTACCTAATTTACATTCTATTTTAATTTTCATTATCAAATTATCTTTTAATGTCTTTTAAACCTGTTACACTTACTACATCTATAGTGAGTTTATTTTTTGATTCTGGTAAACAGGGAAAATTATAACTATTTTATTTAGTCTTCAACTCCCTCAGAAACCCAAGAAGAAAATAATATTAACTGATTAAACAGGAAATACAAGCAAGCAAATTCCAAAAAATGTGAGAAATGAAAGAAACAGCTGGCTGCCTGGTCAGTCACCCAACAGTGCCCTGAAACATTGGGACATCCATATTTAGCCTATTGCCCTAACATATCTGATGACATTTCTGTGAACCAGCAAAATCTTAAGAACTGGACTGCCTTGTCTTTTAAGATTTGCAGTCATTCTTTTTGGTGTTCTGTTTGTCCAATTTGAACAGCATACTGTCAGCAGTTAGGCAAGGGCACTTTCATGCCCAGTGGATTATCTTTACCACAAAGAACTTAAACTCAATGCAGACTTTCTTCAATACCCATCATCTTCTCTTATGTAGATTGGTGTTGCCAGAAGCATACATGTGTCATTATCATAAAAAAGAACCCATGTTATTAAAACAGGTTAAATGTCATGTTCTGAATAATTCTGAAGTGTTTGATGATGACCTGTGCTTCTAATATATCAGTTTGACCTTGTAAACATACCTAAAGTGACTACAGGTTTGATTGTTATAGTTGACTAATTCCTGAACTACATTTTGTTATTGTCCTATATTGTTGAAAATAACTTCCAAGGCCTAGGAATTTATATTACATTGTCAAATGATTTGTACAGATATAATACCTTGGATATTAGAAATGTATATACAGTATGTTTTAGCAAAATTAATCTCAAATTTGTATCAATAACCATTTGTATGCAATATACAGAAGTTTAATCCAATATAAAATATTTAAAACTAGTAGTTGCTTTTTAAGAATAGATTCAATAATCTACCTTTTCATCTCAACATCTCTATATGCTCCCTTTATTCTTTTCAGAATAGATTCAGTATCTACACCTTTTGTCTTATCATACTGGATTCCTCTTTTTTTGCAAAACAAAAACCTTATATATAATCCCCTTTGTTCAACTTTCTTCCTGATCATAAGCAACAACATTTTGTAACCAATCCTCCTAAAGAATGATGAATATTCATCTTCTACAAGGGAAAAAAGTAGACACAGAGTTGAAACAGTTAACATTTCCTAGAGAGAAGGAGATCACCCACAAATAAAGAATAGATAATGCAAAAGAGTCAATAAAAAAACTATGAAGGAAATCATCAAGTGAGAATGTAAATGGTTTTCCCCTATGCCCCTCATATAAAAAGATCTAGTATGTGCAAAAGCTATGGTTTTGGAAATTAGCCCTCTGTGAGCTGAGGGGTTGATTACAATCTTTTCAATTCTGTAGGCTGCTATATGTCCTATTGATAGCATCCTTTACAATTCAGAAGTTTTACTGTTTCATGAGTTCTCATTTATTAGTTGTTGATCTTAGAGCCTGAACTGTTGCTGTTTTGTTCAGGAACTTGTCTTCTGTGCCAATGCATTCAAGGATATTCCCTACTGTCTGTTCTATGAGATTCAGTGTATCTATTTACATGTTGAGGGCTTTGACCCATATCGACTTGAGTTTTGTGCAGAGTATAGATGTGGATCTGCTTGCATTTTCTACATGTCGATGTCCAGTTAGACCAGCATCATATGACCAAGATTATTTCTTTTATCCAGTATATTATCCTGACTCCTTTACCAAAAACCAGGTGTTCATAGGTGTGTGGATATACATCTGTGTCTTTTGATTCCATTGATCAACCTATCTGTTTTCATACAATGCCATCTGGTTTTCATTACTTTAGCTCTGTAGTAGAGCTAGGAATCATGGATGGTGATACCTCTAGATTTTCTGTTAATGCACAGAATTTCTTAAGCTATCCTTGGATTTTAGTTTTTAGTTTTCTCCTATGGAATTGAATATTGTTCTTTCAAAGTGTAAAAGGAATTCTGCTGAAATTTTGATAGGGATTGAGTTAAATATGTATATGTCTCGCTAAGGTGACAATTTTACTATGTTAATTATACTGATCCATGAGCATGAGAGATATTTTCATCTTTTCATATCTTAGTCAATTTCTTTCTTCAAAACTTGAAATACTTGTCATTACATGTCTTCATTTGCTTGGGTAGAGTTACCCCAACATATTTTACATTGTAGTTATACCATATAGTCTTATAGGACAAGCAGTTATAGAATGATCTAATCCTACTTTCAAAAACATGGGTGGCAGTTAGGAGGCTTGGGCAGTCTATGGGGCCTCTGACAGTGGAACCAGTATTTATCTGTGGTGCACAAATGGAATTTGGGAGCGCCTCACCCCATAGAGGGATACTCTCTCAGTCTAGATACATGGGGCAGGGTCTAGGTGTTGCCCCAAATGATGTGACCAACTTTTATGACCCCCATGAAAGGCCTCACTATCCTTGGGGAGTATATGGGGAGTGCTTGGGGGGGCATGGAAGTTTGGGAGGGAGAGGGAACTGGGATTGATGTGCAAAATAAGATTGTTTCTAATTTAAATAAGAAATTGCAAAATATGATCAATAAACAGAAATGTTAATGAAGAACCATAAAGGTAGATTTCACAGTACTTCATTGACTTTAACATTTTTAAAAGCTAATGAAAAAGGAAAAATGGACATGGAGAGACATTGGATAAAAAACAACAACAAAAACACCAACAAAGAACCTGCTGAATTAAATCAGCCTATATATTTTAAAGATGTGTTGAACTCAGAATGGAAAACAGGATATGTGTTATGTTGGGAAAGAGGTATTTCTTTTGTTTCTACAGTGGAAGAAATGGTATAGATACCATCATGATTAATAAAATTATATCCAAACAGAAGGAAACTCTTCATTAGGAGACAAGTTCATCAAACAGCTTGGTTATTCAATCCAAATTAATTTATAACATGAACAAATGTCTTTGATTTGATTAGGCATAGGAATTATGAAAATAGCATACTTTTTCTGTTTCCACAAATCATTTTAACCAAGGCATAACCTTACCAAAAACATTAACTCACCAGAATAAGGGTTTTGTTTTGATTTCCAAGAGAATAAAAGCATCCAAATAAGGAATCTGAAGACCACTGGACAAAGGAGACTTTTGAAGAATAATGGTGACTCATCTAGAATAGGATGTTCTAAGATAAAGAATAAAATTGGCCCAATGTTATAGCACATTTCAACAGGATAAAATTTCATAATATTCATAAATATTTGTTTCTGCTGCTACCTACAAACTTTGCAAAAGTCAAAGTAGTACAGTCCTTCCAAATTCTCACTTCATAATAAGTCTGTCAGATATTCTAGGCCTGCAGGCATAAAATGGATGACCCAATGTTGCAGAGAAAACTTGGGTGATTGTCTAGATAGCCAACTACTTCTGATACTTCTATAGTTTTGAAAGTTGTTTACTGTATACTTTTGGTTTACTTAGGTAATATTATAATTTTATGAAGTCTATGATGTTATAGAAGATGAGATAATTATAGTTACAGTTTCCTTGCTACCAAATTCAGAAAAGAAACTCACAAAAGAGGTATAAAGTGTATAAGGTTGGACATATAAATTTAAATTGTTTATCTAATAAAGTGTTTTGAGGTTTAAGGAGATAATTTGAGGTTGGTAAACAATTTAGAAAAAAATGTAAATTAGGTACCAAACTTTGACTCACCCAGACAGAATAGATAATAGAGTGATTATCTTAATTTGCTAAATAAAAATGGACTGAGCATTGTGAATATAACCGTTACTTGATAATTGTTCATACTGTATATACTTTTACTACATTTGAGTTAAATTTTTTCCTTTTTATCTAAACAAAAAGGAGGTAATGTTGGGGGATATCCAATCAAACTATGAACCTTGAGTTTGCATTTGCATTAATTAAATAAAATTAACCTTGGGTCAGAGGACTGAATTAGCACCTACTTGACAGAAAGTAATCATGAGTATCAGAGGGCATCTGGAAGAGATAGAGAGATACAGCAGAAGTAATAGGGAGGGATTTGGACTGGCAAGATTGTTTTTGTTTGTTTGTTTAGCAGAGCAGAAGGATATTCTCTTTGGAAACACTAGCAATTGGAAAACATTATCCAAGTGCTAATCAAGCTCTCTGAGCTAGCACATTTTTAATCTTTATTCTGAATCTATTACAGACTATGTAGCTCTGATATGAAAGTCCAAATCCCAAACTGTCTGAATGCTGATATGGAAAAATTTCATACTTGGCTTCATGTGAAAAGCCATAGTCAAAATTTAAATGCACTAAATCACATACAAATTACTTTCAGAATGTGGCTATGTATGAAGTGACTACAAAATAATGAAGTTCACCTTTGGACTTGGATATCCCACCTGTGACATATTGTATAGATAAAAATATTCTCAAACTCTGAAAACATCCAAAATTTGAAACACTCCTGGTCCCAAGCACTCCAGATAAGAGGTTTTTAAGATGTAAACTAAAATTGAATATAATCCCTAAAGATAAAAAGTAACTTTACAGCATTATCTCAGAGAGATGAAGGTTGTTATTATCATTTTATTAGTAAATCAAATATGCATCATATTCCAGGACCAATCTGTTTTACAAATTTAGGCATAATGTAGAAAGAATCTCGGGTTTCCTTTACTTTGGAAGAAGATTCCCCCAAAATTCATTCCTTTCTTTTTCAGAATAGTAGAATTATAAGAGGAACAATACTGTCCATGAATATTTTTATCTGTTATTTTTTACTTTTACTAGATTCCAACTGAGTATGAGCAGATCTGTAATGTGCTACTCTTTATAAAGGTCCTTCAGACACTGGGTGGTTTTGCATTTTCTCCTTCCAAATGGCTTGTCTACAGCAAAACACTTCTACTCTGTGACCTTATGGGCAGAAGTCAAAATCCCATAAGCTACCAGCTGACACTATTTCTTCTCTTGAGATTAAAGTTTTAGTGGGACAGATGTCCTGTACTTGTTTATGTCTGCCCACAGCTGTTCTGTTTTCACACTGAAGTAGCAGAATTGTCATCATTGACACAAACAGGTCAGAATTAGATCTTTCTCTTTCATTTATTAAGTAGAATTGTTAAGATGAAAAATATATTTTCTAAATTGCTTTCATAAACATTTTAAAATATCCTTTACTCCAATCAATGTTGACTAGAAGTTGCCCTCAGTTCTCTTACTGGTTGTAAGAACGTCCTCTGAATACATTCATATACCTTCTTTTTTTAAAAGGACTTATTAACTTACCTCACTTTAATTGACAGCAAATAATTTTGTTTCTATGTAATTTCTTGAGCTCTTTAGAATTAGGAATTAGCACTCTATCAGTTGTGGGGTTAGAGAAAATCTTTTCCCATTCTTCACGGGTGCCATTTTTTCCTATTGAAGATATCTTTTACTTTAAAGAAAATTTTCTTCATCATGAGTTCCCATTTATTAATTGTTGATCTTAGTGCCCACATTATTGGTGCTCTGTTCATGATGTTATCTCATGTGCCAACATGTTTATGGTAATTCTCCAATTTTTCTTCTATCAGGTTCAGTATACCTGGTCTAATGCTGAAATCTTTGATCCACTTGGAGTTGAGATTTTGCAGGCTGATAGTTATGGATCAATTTTATTCTTTTACATTTGAATATACCGTCATGCCAGCATCATTTTTGAAGACGCTTTCTTTTTTTTTCTAATGTGTAATTTTTGATTCTTTGTCAAAAACAGGTGCCCATAGTTGTGTGGATTTACTTCTGGTCTTAGATTTGATTATATTGATCTGTGTTTTGTTCTTTTGCCAATGCCATGCAATGTTGTTACTATAGCTCTATAGAGATAACTCCAGAAGTTCTTTTATTGTAGAGGATTATTTTAGATATTGATTTTTTCATATGAAATTGTAAAGAATTGTGTTGAAATAATAATAATAATAATAATAATAATAATAATAATAATAATAAATAGGGATTATGTTTTATCTGAATTTTGCTTTTGGCAAGATAGCAATTTTTACTATGTTAATCCTTCTGATCCATGAGCATGGGAGTTCTTTCCATCTTCTGGGATATTTTTTAATTTCTTTCTTCAAAGAGTTGAAGTGCTAGTTATACAGGTTTATCACTTGCTTGGGTAGAGTCACTCCAAGATACTTTATATTTTTGTGTCTATTGCAAAGGATGTTCTTTCCCTGAATTCTCTATTAGCCCTTTTATTTTGTGTATATAAGACAGCTACTAATTCTTTTGAGTTGATTATGTATGGAGCCAATTCACTAAACTGTTTTATCAGCTGAAGGAGTTCCCTAATAGATTTTTTTGAGGTTGCTTATAATTGAGGTTGTATATAATTATGTCACCTGCAAAAAACATATGTTGACTTTTTCTTTCATAATTTTTATCCCCTGGATCTCTTTTTGCTGTCTTATTGCTTTAGCTAGAAATTCAAGAACTATATTATACAGATATGTGAAGAGTAAACAACCTTTTCTGGTTCTTTACTGTAATTTCTTTGTGTTTCTCTCCATTTAATTTGAAGTTGGCTATAGGCTTACTATATGTTGCTTTTATTATGTTTAAGTAAGTCCCTTGCATTCTTGATGTCTCAAAGGCTATTATCATGAAGAGATATTTGACTTTGTCAAAAACTTTCCAAGTACCTAACTAGAGGATCACATGTTGTTTTCCTTTCATTTTGTTTGTAGAGTGTATTACATTGACAGATTTTTCTTATGTTGGACAATAATGGGTATTATCCTTCTTTATGATCTGAATATGTATTTCTCTTGTTGGTTGTTGAATGAAGCAGAATGAAGCACAATTTAGCCAGGATCATAATTGAAACAAGGATAGAGAAAGTTAGTAGGCAGAGTCAGGGAGACACCAAGTAGCTGTCTGGAAGGTAGGATGCCCAGGCATTCTCCATTAATTCAAGACCACATGATGATATATAGATTAATAGAAATGGGCTAATAATTAAGGAAGAGCTAGTCTTAGAAGCATGAGGCATCAGCCAAACAGTTTATAATTAATATAAAGCATTGTGTGTTTATTAGGGACCAAATGGTTGTGCAACCAAGTGAAACAGAAACTTCCATCCACAGAACAAGCCCTGCACCTGAGGGATTAAGCCTACTTGCTCACAGTGGATGATTTTTTGATGTGTTCTTTGATTCAGTTTGCTATTACTTTTGTATCAATGTTACAGAGGGATACTGTTATGTGATGGGGGAAGTCCTTCTGAGTATATGTTTGTCTTATTGGTTGAAAAATAAAGCACTGTTATCCAGTAGGATAACAAGATAGGTGGGGCTAGGAATTGAGGAGGATTCTGGGAAACAGTAAAAACAGGAGTTGCCATGTGATCCCGGCAAGTGAAGACACATGAAGCCACCATTCTCAGTAAGATAAGTCTTTATAAAAATATATAGATTAATGTTATGTTTGATACTTAAGACAGAGCTATCAAATAAGAAATCCTAGTCATTGGCCAGCAGCATTGTAAGTAATATTAATCTCTGTGTGTTATTTGGGGGCTCTAACGTGGCGGCAAAAGTCAGGTAGCTGGCAGAAAGAGTTATCATTACAAATGGCACCCACGTGGTTTTAAGAACTTCCACATAAAAACTTCAAAAAAGCTTGAAAAGGAATTTTAGAAGCAAAAGAACATAGACAAGCACGACTTCCTGGTAGCAGTATTTTCTCAGGTGGTCTCAGTTTTTCTAGAGACAAATAGGAACTCCAGTGGCTCCCTTAAGGGAGGTTTCCTGACTCAGCATAAGCAGAAAAAATGCAGGGCTCTTTCAAGAGGCTCTGGTAACAATTGAATTGTGTGTACAAGGAGCTGGCAGTGGCAGTGACCATATCTCCAAGCTCCTTGATGGCAGCATAGACCAAGGCAGTGAGCACAGCTCTCAGTGCTGATGCTAAATGTACCCCCACAATCTTGAAAAGACAGCATCTAAAACAGCTATTGCTTTAGTTTTAGCATTGTGGTTTAGGAGATAAAAGGTTTGTGGCCAGAAAAAGGTAAAGATTTACAGTAAAGACAGATTCAGATGAGGAAAAACCTCTAAAGTTTACAGTGTGTTTAAAAATGTACATAGACTTGTGAGAGAAAAAGAAACAGGATAAAGAGTTTAAAAAGAAGAAGAAATAGAGGAGCTGGGTGTGGTGGCACATGCCTTTATTCCCAGCCCTCTTTTGGGAGGCAGAGGCAGATCTCTGTGACTTCAAGGCCAGCCTGGTGTACAGAATGAGTTCAAGGGCAGCCATAGTTATACAGAGAAATCCTGTCTCGTGAAAGGAAAAAAAAAATATAAGTAAAAGAAAGAGAGTAATGAAAAAGCCACATAAAGTTGGAAAATACACAGAGATTCTGGATACTATACGCTATACTATTGTCTTTAAATTGTTTGATTGCCAAGGAAAGAGCTATAGCTACTAAAATACATTTGATTATAGGTGCTGCTAAATTAATCCATATTATATATTTTAAATAATTCTTTGACTTCTAAGTTTAAATATAAGGACAGGTTACTTGCGGAAAGAGTTTTTGCTTGTGTTTCCACAAAAAATGGAAATCTATGAATTCCTTACAGACTAATATGGTTTGATGATGCAAGACCCCCTGAAATAGTGTCCCAGATGATTCAACATCTAAAACAGCTGAGATGATACAGTCTTGTAGATTACAAAAACAAGGACCTGATCAGGTTTCTGTGTTTCATCATGATCCCCATTGTATGGACATCGCTCCCTACCAGCAGGAAGCAGTTTAGAATGAATGACACCAAAATTCCCAAATATTGTTTATAAATGTTTGTTTTCTTTTAAGTGGGGTTGGTTATAAATGGTAATGGTCACAGTCAATTTCTTTTTAAAGGAAAAAAGGGGAATAGGATATAGTAATGGATACTTTACATTGGTATGGATTTTCATTTATTAATACAAATTTAAGGTTAATTTTGTTATATGTAAATTTCTCCTCTTGTTTGGTATTCTATTTATACAGTTCTTTTAAAGTGTAATGCATAATTAAATACAGATTATATATAGTCAGGTATATTAGTCAAAACTTACAGTTAGGTTAGTTAGGTTTTCTATATATACAGCGATGTATTAAAGATTGATAAACATTCTTCAAACCTTGCAAAGACCTACAGAATATATTGAATTTAAATGGTTTAGGGTTTTTCATGGCAGTGAGACACAACTGCTCCTGGCATATCAATTATATCAGAAAGGGGGATGGGGATCTAAGAAACTCAATATGGAGTTTGCCTTCAACATGGCAAAATTAACTATTGGACAAGAAACTGCTCTTGCCTGGACTGTTTGATAACATTGACATGTAGAACCCATGGGAAAGTGACTGCTGGACATGCAAAACAAGACAGTCCTGAAGGTTTCTGCTTCATAGAGAAGTCTGGCAGACATGATGTTGCCTATAGCCTGAAGATGGATGCCCCAACATTACAGAGGAACTTTGGGTGACTGTCCAGGTAGTGAGATGTCTCTGTCAGATCTAGTTTATATATTATCCTTGTATATTCTCTGATGGAGTTAAAGACAGACAGCTATAGTTATGATTTTCCTTATTTATGATAAAATATAAGCTACATATAAGACTTTAGACTCACAAAGATAGGATAGATGATAGAATATTTAATGAATTAAAATATTGTAACTATAGTTCTTATTTGATAACTGTTACATATTTTACTATGTTAATGTGAAATCCTCTCTTTTTATTTAGACAGAAAAGAGGAGATGATGGAGGAGGTCCTTCTGCGTATATGTTTATCTTATTGGTTGATAAATATAGCACTGTTGGCCAATAGGAATGCAAGTTAAGTGAGACTAGGAGAGAAGGAGAATTCTGGGAAATGCAGTAAGGAGGAGGTCTCCATGTGATCGCCAGAAAGAGAGGATACATAAGGCCAGTGTCCTTGGTAAGATAAGTCCTTATAAAAATACATAGATTAGTAGTTATGGTTGATAATTAAGACTGAGCTAGCCTATAAGAAATCCTAGTCACTGACCAGCAGCATTGTAACTAATATAAGACTCTGTATGTTATTTGGGGGCCCAAACATGACAGTGGAAATCAGGCAGCTGACAATAAGAAATATCAATACAGTTATGTAATTCTCTTTCATTGTTGACACATTGTGTGGTTTGGGTACCAGAGTGACTGCAGCTTCATAAAATGAATTTGGAAAATTCCTTTTGTGGAATAATTTGAGAAGTATTGGTATTAGGTCTTCTTTGGAAGTCTGGTAGAATTCTATGCTCAAATTGTTTGATTCTAGGCCTTTTTTTGGGAGGCAGTGGGAGTCTTAATATGTGCTTCTATTTCCTTATTGATAAATGATCTGTTTAATTAAATTATTTATTTTATATTGATTTAACTTGGGTACTTGGAAAGGAATTTGTCAATTTCTTTTAGATATTCCAATTTCGTCGAGTACTACTGGTTTTGGAAGTACAACCGACCTAGTGGTTCTTTGGATTTTCTTGATGTCTGTTATTATGTCCCTGATTTATATTTCTGATTTCATCAATCTGGAAATTGTCTCTGTGTTTTTTTTAGTTAGTTTGTATAAGGTTTGTCTATTTTCTTTTATTGTCTCAAAGTTCCAAGTCTTTGTTTCATTGACCTTTTGTATCTTTTTTTGATTTGTTTCTATTTTGTGGATTTCAGCCCTCAGTTTAATTACTATTACAGTCTACTACTCCTGTGTGTGCTTGCTTCATTTTATTCTAGAGATTTCAGGTGTGCTCCTAAGTTGCTCATCTGAGATGTCTCTGATTTCATTATGAAGTCACTTAGTACTATGAACGTTCCTCTTATCACTGTTTACATAGTGTATCCTAAATGTGGGTATGTTATTCTTTGTTTCCATTGAATTCTATGAAATCTTTAATTCCTTTATTTCTGACTTGACCCAGTCATCCAGTAAAGTTTTTTTTTTATTTTTCATGTGTATGCAGGCTTTTTATTGTGTATGTTGTTGAATCCATCTTCAATCCATGGTGGTCAGGTAGGATAAAGGGAGTTATTTCAATTTTCTTGTACCTGTTAATACTGGCTTGGTAACTAAGTATGTGTTCAGCTTTGGAGAATGTTCTATGAGGCTCCGACAAAGAAGAAATACATTCTTTTATGTTTGGGTAAAATGCCCTGTAGATATTTTTTAGGTCCATTTGAGTCAAAATGTCTGTTAGCACCATTATTTCTCTGTTTAGTTTCTGTCTGGATAAACTGCCCACCTCTGAGATTGATGTGATAAAGTCTCCCAATATTAACTTTTTGTTCCATGAGTGATTTAAGCTTAAGTAATGTTTCTATTGCTAATTTGAGTATCCTGTCTGAAATGTGCCATGTTCAGAATGGAGGAATCATCTTGTGGATTATTCCATTCATGAGTATGAAGTATCTTTCCCTATCTCTGTTGATTAAGTTTTGTTGGAAGTTTTTTGTTTTTTCTTCTTTTTTCGGTATTTAAATCATGATCCTATCTTGCTTCTTGTGTCCCATTGCTTTAAAAAATCTTTTTCTAAACCTTTACTCTGTGTTAACATCTATCTTTGATGTTCAAATGTGTTCCTTCTTTGCCTCAGAATTATGGACTCTATTTTTCTATCCTTTCTGTTAGCCATGTATTTTTATTGAGCCCATTGATATCGAGGGATATTATTACTTAGCAATTGCTAATTTTTGTTATTCTGTTGTTGTTGGTAGTAGTACTAGTAGTAGAGGTAGTAGTTGTTGTAGTGGTAGTGCCTGACATCTCTTATAGTGTGCAAGACATTTATCTAGGCCCTTCTGGCTTTTAGAGTTTCCATTGAGAAATCAGGTATAATTCTAATTGGCTTGCCTTTATATGTTACTTGACCTTTTCCATTTGCCACTTTTAATATTCTTTCTTTGTTCTATACATTTAAGATTTTGATTATTATGTGGCGAGGGGAATTGATTTCTGTCCAGAACATTTGATGTTTTGTAAGCTTGTTGTACCTTTATAGGCACATTCTTCTTTAGATTAGTGTAGTTTTCTTCTAATGTTTGGTTTAAGATACTTTCTAGGCCTCTGAGCTGGGAATTGTCTCCTATTTCCAATATTCTTATGTTTGTTATTTTCATAGTGTCTTAGATTTCTTGAACAATTTGTGTCAGGAACATTCTCTTCCACTGCTATATCAATTTCTTCTATCTTATCTTCTACACCTGATATTGTATTCTATAAGTGATGCTTACATCCATAGTTTGTATGTGCCTACCTAAATTTTTCAGTTCCAAAATTACTTCAGTTTGTGTTTTCTTTATTGGTCCTCTTTCCATTTTCAATTATTGAACAGTTTTATTATTTTTTCAGTTTTTTAGCTGTCTTCAAAGGATTTATTCATTTATTCTTCCAATTTTTTGTTTGTATTTTCCTGAAATTCTTACAGGGATTTATTTATTCCCTCCTAAGGACCTCACTAATCTTCATAAAGTTGGCTTTAACATCCTTTCCTTGTGCTTCTGTTATGTTAGAATATTCAGGGCTTATTGTGCCAGGATACCTGGGTTCTTGGGGTGACAAATTGTCTTTCATGTTGTTTCTTTTGTTCTTATTCTAGCCTCTAGATATCTGGGTTTGGTGTAAAGGTCTTCTTACTCATTTATGAGATTTTTCTTTGTTAGTTGGGTGTTTTGTTCCTTGTTTTCTGTTTCATCTCTGGTCTTTTGATCTGTGTGGCCTGGGTGTCTCCCATTCTTTCTGGTCTGTGGTAGACTAGGGATTCTCCACCCCACTTGGTGTCTGGCTTTTGGTGGATGCTGATCTCTGGTAGAGCAGGGGAGACTCTGCTCCTGTTGGGGGTTAGGCTGTGGTGTCTACGATGATGGGAGACCAGACTTCTCCTTGTCTGTAAGGTATCTAGTAGAGGAAGCAGTCTCCACCCCAAGGTGATATCTGGTATATCAGGGAGTCTCACCCCATTTGGGTGCTGGAGTATGGTGACTAGGAGGGCATGGGGCTGGATTTCTCCAAGTCTACAAGGTTTCTATTAGAGTCAGTGTACCTTCTTCAACACCATTTTTTTGTTGTTGTTGTTTATGTGGATGGAACTATTTTAGGCATTGCTCCTAGGAGCACAAAGTTGACCCATTTGGCATGCTTTAGTACAAACTTGTAATCACATATCCATGGCTTAATGTCATGCTACAATCATGAATGCTCAATTTATTCACAATTATCTTTCTTCTGACTGGACATGCTATTTTTAATTTTATTATTAGGTAATAAGTAACTAGCCTTATGTTCATTGGCATGTACATGACATCTTTTATGAAGTCCCCTTCAGAAATCTCTCTATACTTTTATTGCATCATAGTTTTACTTGTGATCTTTATATGCTCACAAGAACTTTATTATCTATAGATAGTGCATGTTTCCCTCATTCAATGATGCTTTCAGATGTTAAAGATGGACTTTGATAAATCTATGGTTTTAATTTTAATGTTATTCAATTTACCTTGTGTCTAAAAGGCAAATAAATGTGCTCCACAATTTCATTTTTCTAAGCATAGTTTTCAACGGGCCTTTGCTAAATTTGTGACTAAAAATTCACTAATGAAATTTTATATATAAACATGCTTTATTATTCATATTCTGTGACCTCAATATTCTCAGTAAAGCATAAAATGCAAATTTTTCTTTCATTTTTACACGTTTCATGTATGTGTGTGCACTTGTATGTCATGTGCATGTGGATGTACAATGCATAGCACATGGAGGCTGGAAGTCAGGAGATAAAGCTGGATAACTTCCTCTGCCTTATGTTTGTGAGGCAAGATCTCTTGTTGAACTTCCAGGATCTGCCTTTCTCTGCCCCACTATGCCAGAAGTACAGAGGCATATCACATATCTATTTTGTTTGTGGGTTCTTGGGTTCTTGGTATTCAAACCAAGGTCCTCATGACTACATGGCAAGCACTTGGCCAACCCAAACGTCTCTGTAGATCCCTAAATTATCACTTTTGAAAAGCAAATCACCATTACTAAAGCCATGGACAAGGAAGAATTATATATATATATATATATAATATATAATATATATATATATTTTAAATGAAGGATATGTTTTATGCTTGAGAAAAAACACTTATTAAACTTCTCATCAGCAAAGTGATTTTTTCATTTAAATTTCAATTATAGTGGAGCTAATTGCTAAGCCTCACACTGTGATGTGACAGAAACTACAGTGTATACTTTTTGAGATGGCAAATGAACAATAACCTTTTTCATTAAATTTGCTTCCTTATTTGAATTTTTACAGAATAGTTGATTGTCTGATCTCTAGCTGTTTTGAACATTTATGCACGTAAACTATGTTTGGAAATGCATCTCTCTTGGCATGCTGATTTTCTAGGAGCTGCTTGCAAAGGCCTATCATCATAAGTTCCCAGAAAATAGTTGACAAGGGTCAAGCCATACTGCGAAGGTAGCATCTCTGCTTCCAGAATATTCAGTCATATTTGAAATGTAAATTGATTTTGCACTTATGCTTGAAAATTATAAGTTGTTGCTGGAA
The DNA here is from genome assembly GCF_003668045.3 of Cricetulus griseus. Taxonomy (NCBI): domain Eukaryota; kingdom Metazoa; phylum Chordata; class Mammalia; order Rodentia; family Cricetidae; genus Cricetulus; species Cricetulus griseus. The sequence goes on along the minus strand of NW_023276806.1, from coordinate 125,170,341 downwards.
CACATTTTAAAAGATTGTAGTGGGCAAGAATCCCATCATATCCCTTCAGTTTAGAACACTGTGAAATAGGGTAAAAAGAATTCACTGCATGGATGAGGACTTAAAAGGCTCAATGTTTCTGTGCTCCTCTTTGGACTCATGAGTCATGGTGTTTTATCTTTTAAAAAATTATTACTTTTTAAATACTGTTTCAACATTAGTATTGTTTGCCAAATTATTTTACCAAATGTTGTTAATATGGAATTTAAGTATAATATAAAAATTGTAGCACATTGTTAATATATGGTCACAATTAATTAATTAAAATTTATTATTATTGAATCACTCAGCCATTTATGAAGTTTATAAATTATAATCTTTTAGGCAGTTAAGTTATGCAGAGAATAAACTTAGGGTTTGAAGAAGAGCTATAATAGGACTTAAACAACCTAGCTATGTGTGTGCACATATGTGTGTTTATGTGTTGGGGGCAGAGATATCTGATAGGTGTCTTCCTCAAACTTTTTTGACCATATTATTTGAAACAGGGTCTCTTTATTAATCTGAACATAGCCACTTAGAGTTTCCTGACTGGCCAATGAGGCCCATGAATCATTCTGCCTCCACCTCTCCAGTTCTGAGATTCCAGGTGTATGCTACCACACCCAGATTTTAACATAGGTGCTAGGGATTCTAATTATTCTAACAAACACAAAGTAACATAATTAAAGTTCTAATTTTAATTTTTTTTCTTTTTTCTTCATTGTCTTATCTTTCTTATATAGTTTCATCTACTGGTTTTTTTCTTCATATATTCAATTTTCCTTAAACTTTCTATCATTTGGCAGTGGGTACATGCACGACAATCTAATTCAAATCACAGAGAATTAATGACTTCACTGGCGGAGAAAACATGTGAAAAATGTGGTCAATCCCTGAAATAATATATAAATAAATTCCATTGACTTAAGAAACTTCACCATTTTCAGTCCTGTACACATGAGATGGCTAACAAAATTCAAGAGTTTATATGGTCCAGAATAGATGGTTTTAAAGAACAATTTACATTTATCAAAAAGAATAGCAAGAAAGCTTGTAAACTATTTCATATTGTGTTCCTAGATTTTCCATAATAAAATATTACACATTTTATGGCTTAGAATGACAAAATGACAAGAATTTATACTCTCCAAATCATGTGGCTTATGTCAGAGTTCAGGGCATTGGCAAGTCCATGCTTTGTGAAAATGCCAGAGAAGAATCTTCTCTTGGCTCATCCCAGCTTCCTAGTGTCATACTCCATCTTCTAAGGCCAGAATTCTCTTTATGTCCTTTCTCCTTTATGGTAAAAAACAAATTATTAGATTAAGGGATGCTCTAGTATACTCTGACCCTATCTATCATAAGACATCTATGAAGATCCTTTTTGTAATTAAATTTAAAGTCAGAGGTTTGATGTGTACATGCATTTTGAGGAACATTGTTATGCTCACCATGCATATCTTACCACACATTCTCATTCACAGATGAAGGATCTTTTTACTATTAACAAACATAGAATCTATAGTAATGCAAAGAAGAGTCCCAAACTTTAGCAGATCATCAACTCTTTTAAAATTTTTGCTTCATCATTTTCCCTTGGGGGAAGTAAATAAGTCTATAATATAGGGTCTAAATGTTTATTAAGTTAGGGGACATTGAAAGAAATACAACTAGATGGTCTTAAAGCTTAGATCTCTTAATGTGAAGTTTTATTCACTAAGTAAGAAAACAGAGGCTAGAGAGATGACACAGAAAGTAAGAACACTGGGTGATTTTTTTAAATAAAATTTATTTTAATTAAAAACAATATTATTTTACATACAATCTCAGTTCCTTGTCCACACTGTCCTCCCATGCTTCCCACCAACCCATACCCTAACCCTAATCCACTTCCCAGGGAGGATGAGGCCTTCCATGGAGTATCATTAAAGTCTGTCACAAATTATGGGGCAGGACCTAGGCCCTCCCCCACATGTCCAGGTTGAGAGAGTATCCCCCACAGGGAATGGGTTCCCAAAACCCACTGATGCACTAGGGATAACTAGTGGTTCCACTGCCAAAGGCCCCACAGAGTACCCAGACCTCCCAACTGACACCCACATTCAGGGGCCTGGTTCTGACTTATGCTGGTTCCCTAGCTGTCAGATTGGGGTCCCTGAGCTCCCAGTTGATCAGGTCAGTTGTTTCTGTGGAATCACCAGCATGGTCTTTGATCCCTTTGCTCATCATTACTCCCTCTCCACAAGTGAATTCCTGTAGTTTTTCTAAGAGCTTGGCTGTGAATCTCTGATTCTGCTTCTGTCAGCTACTGGATAAAAGCTCCATGATGGCATTTAAGGTAGTCATCAGTCTCATTATAGGGGAAGGGAGTTTAAGGAACCATATCTACTATTGCTATTCCACAGGTGAAATGTACAGGTGTGTTTTAAAGAAATCTTTGTTTGTGATTTGAAATAGGTTTGAAGTGAAGTAAACTGATTGGAGGTTGTCACAGCTGCTTTCATGAATTATGCCAAGGGCATTATTATCTCCTTCCTCATCCCCTACATTACTAAAAAATAAAAATATATTTATAATGTGCAAGACAAGTATGGATTGAACATAAAATGTTTCACATTTTGATCTACAGTCTAAATATTAATAGCTTGATCAGACTAATGAATGGAATGTTCGCATTCTCAAATTTTTCAGACACTATAGGTGCATCCCAAAGCACATCCTGAAATGGGAAAACCCAGTTGACTATTTCCACATTCATCCAGGGAGGCAATGGGTATGAATTCACAATCAAAGACAATTGTATTCCTGATCCACTGAACACACCAGCCTTGAGCACTCTGGTTGAGATGATAGGCAATGTAGCAGTTTTTGTCCCAAATTGTAACCAGTCATCTAGTAAACTGCCACCAGCCCTATTATTATTAATAAGTAATCACAATGCTTTAAAAAGTTACTTGCAATCCTGCAGAATTAGGCAGAAGTTGTTGTAAAATAAAAAACAAGCCTGTTTTGTCAAAACTGGCAGTGTAATGAAGGCAGCACTGGAAGTGTCAGTCATCTGTAATGTTAAGCACCCTCCATAAACTCTTCATGTGGCTAGGCTTTGGGACCCACTGACTACAATCTCAGATGTATACATTTTGCTCATCAGTTACACAGCAAAGTAGAACTTCAGCTTTAAAAACTCTTATACAAGCTATGTCTCTGAGTCTATAAGATAGTATTAATAATTCAAACCAAACTAATGGACAAGAGACCACTTAGGTTTAGTGTTACCATAGCAGCCTTTTATAAGTGTACTAACAACTTTAGCCTAATTCCAATAAATCCTGATAACAGTTATAAGAATTTATTAGGAAGTTTGCTGGGGGTACCATTATACCCATGCCTTTACAAGTCCATATAGAGATATAGTATTTATGTATATGTATATAGTTAAGAGTGAATTTGGATTGCCTGAGTAACAGCTCTCTGGCAAACTGGACATGATGGCGTTCTCTTTTCACAGATCACACAACTTGTTAATCTGACTCAGATCATCCTCCTGAGAACACCTCTTGCTCCAAAAATTCCTTTGCTGTACCACAGGGTTAACAGCTGCATATTATCATCTGGAATGCCTTTTGTATGTGTATCATTACCTCTTTTGTTTTGCTCCAGAGAAGAAAGAACCCCACATTTCCATGGAACTCAAATTATGCTTTTCTTTCCTGTTTTGTAAATCATTAGTGATAGTTTCCCTCAGTGAAGTATATACACACTTATTTATCCAAGGCAAAGAAAGGGATACTTGTATTATTAATTTATAAATCATCTCATTAGCAATAGTTCCTCAATGTTTATTGATTTCTACTTAGGACTGGATAGTTTAGGAATACTCTTATTCTAAACCTACGTATTATACAAAGCAGCTATCTTATGACCAGAATTTTATTTTTACTGCTTTGTGATTCTTTAGTTAAAGGTCATACCATATGTATTCATGATTTTCCAATATTAGCAAGAAATTATGTAAAATAATGATATCAATAATACACTGTGAGGTATAGAAGTAAAATTATGTTGCCATTTTCACTGAAACATGATGTATTATGTTTAGAGATGGCATATTTGTAGCACCTCTGATTTACAAGGAAGAGTATTTTCACACTGGTAAAAATTCTGGTAATGGCAAACTCAAGGACTAGCAATATACTAATGCAAAAGAAATAGCAGGCATAGTCAAACATGCTTAGTGAAAAAATATGTTTTACTGCAGCTAAATTGCTGATCTACATTCTCACTGACAATAGAAAGAGATCAATTCCTGCCTTCTGGTGACCTGCTCAGAGCCTCCTGAGGCCTGGGGAATGCACAATGGGAAATTTATTCTGGCGGACCAGACCATCCAGTATCTCCCAGCATCCTCATTGTATCTCCACCCACAGGAGGAGTCCTGCTTCCACCTAGGGGAAGGGGAGAAACATTAGAATACTGGACATGCTTGCACCCACCAGAATAGAACCTATACCCACTAGAAGAGGAAGAGACCCCACCTGTACCTACTGGAAGAAAGGATGGGGAGACAACAATATAAAAACATATTCAACAATAAAAAAAAAAAACAATACGACACAATCAGAGTCTAGGGACACTACACCAGCAAGAACTGAACAGCCCAACGCAGATGAAGCAGAAGATAATGACCTTAAAATCAACTTCATGAAAATGGCAGAGGACCTCAAAGAGGAAATGAGAAAATCCCTTAAAGAAATGGAAGAAAAAACAAACCAAAAATACAAGAAATTAACAAATCTCTTAAAGAAAGCAATAAAAGCCAAGAAAAAAAAAAACAATCAAACAGATGAAGGAAAAAATTCAAATGGTTCAAGACCAATAAACAAAAATCAAGACAATAAAGAAAACACAAACTGAAGGAATGCTGGAAATAGAAAAAAACTGGGCAAATGATCAGGAACTACAAATGCAAGCATGGGCAATAGAATGCAAGAGATGGTAGAAAGAATCTCAGGTGTTGAAGATACACTAGGAGAAATAGATTTATCTAACATAAAAGGTCCAGGATATATGGGACCCCATGAAAAGACCAAATCTAAGAATAATAGGTATAGAAGAAGGTGAAGAAACACACCTCAAAAGTGCAGAAAACATATTCAACAAAACCACAGAAAACTTTTCCAACCTAAAAAAAGACATGCCAATGAAAATACAAAAAACTTACAGAACACCAAATAGAGTGGACCACAAAAAAGTCCCCTGGCCACATAATTATCAAAATCTGAAATGTACAGAATGCACAAAGAACATTAAGAGCAGCAAAGAAAAAAAAGGGCCAAGTAATATATAAAGGCAAACTTATCAGAATTACACCTGACTTCTCCATGGAAAGTCTGAAATCTACAAGTTCCTGCATAGGTATTTTACCAATACTAAGAGACCAGGGATGCCAGTCCAGACTAGTATAGCCAGCAAAACTTTCAATCAACAGCTTACAGAATAGGAAAAGGTATTCACCAGTCTCATATCTGAGAGCAGGCTGATTTCCAAAATATATAAGAACTCAAGAAGCTAGTCACCAAAACACCAAATAGTGGAATTAAAAAGTTGGGTAAAGAACTAAATAGAGAATTCTCAACAGAGGAACCTAAAATGGCTGAAAGACACTCAAGAAAGAGCTCAACATCAGGGAACAACTCTGAGATACAACTTGCTCCTGTAAGATTGGCTAAAATCAAAAACACCAATGACAGTTTATGCTGGAGAGGATGTGTAGAAAGGGGGACACTCCTCCACTGCTGGTGGGAGTGCCAACTTATACACCCAGTTTGAAATCAGTATGGCAGTTCCTCAGATAAATGAGAATCGGTATACCACAAGATACAGCAATTCCTCTCTTAGGCATATCCAAAAGACGCACATTTATACAACACCGGCATGTGTTAAACTATGTTCATAGCAGCATTATTTTTAATAGCTAGAGCCTGGAACCAACCTAGATTCTCCTCAACTGAAGAATGGATAAAGAAAATGTGGTACATTTCCACAATGGAGTACTACTCAGTGGAACAAAAACAAAGGAATCTTGACATTTGAAAGCAAATGGACAGAACTAGAAGAAACCATCCCAAGTGAGGTAACCCAGTCACAAAAAAGATATAACATGGTATGTACTCACTCACTCATGTATGAATTTTAGACATAGAGTAAAGGATTACCAGCCTACAATCCACACTGCCAGAGAAGCTAGGAAATGAGGAGGACCCTAAAAGAGACATACATTGTCCCCCAGGAACGGGAAAGGGACAAAATCTCCTGAGCTAATTGGGATCATGGGGGAGGGTAGAGGGAGTTAGGAGAAAAAGAAGGTGAGTAGAGGAGGGGAGAGGAGGGGAGAGGAGGGCATGAGAGACCAGTAAGTTTGAGTCAGGGAAAGAATAGAGGAGAGTAAGAAAAGAGATACCATAATAGATGGAGATGTTATCAGTTTGAAGAAGAAACTGGAACTAAGGAAATGCCTAGAGATCTACAAAGATGACCCCAACTAACAATCTAAGCAATAGTGGAGGGGCTACCTTAAATGCCCTTCTAAAAATAATAAGATTGATGACTACCTTATATGCCATCCTAGAGCCTTCATCCAGTAGCTGATGGAAGCAGACACAAACACCCACAGCTAAACACTGAGCTGAACTCCTGGAATCCAGTGGCAGAGAGGGAGGAGAGATTATCAAAGAGGACAAGATCAGTCTGAGGAAACCCACAGTAACAGCTGACCTGAACAAGGTAGAGCTCATAGACCCCAGACTGATAGCTGGGAAACCAGCACAGGACTGTTGCAGACCCCTTAAATGTGGATGTCAGTTTGGAGGTCTGGGCAATTTGGCCTGCAGTAGTGGATCAGTATTTATTCCTAATACCAAATGGACTTAGGGAGTCCACTCCACATACAAGGATACTCTCTCAGCCTAGACACAGGGGGTAGGGTATAGGGACTGCTACAAATGATATGCCAGACTTTGATGATTCCCCCATTGAAGGCCTCGCCCATCCTGTAGAGCAGAAAGAGGATGAGATAGGGGGGTCAGTGGGGTCAAAGGAGAAGGGGAGGGAGAGGGAACTGGGATTGACCTGTAAAACAAGCTTTTTTCTAATTCAAAGAAAATAAACAGATAAGTTAGCAAATAAACAAAAGCACAACTAAAAAATGCAAGAGAACAAAAGAATAATGGCATACATTTAGTAACAGAATGTCATAAACTCAAGAATATTTGGGATTCAAAAGTTTATTAACGATCAGATATGCAAATGCAAGTATTACTTTGCTATCCTGTATCTTTGAAAATATTAAATTTTCCATGGTTATTTCTCCTTAATTTCAAGTGCATAAGCAGTGTTTAATCAATGCAGTAATGCAGTATAATCAATGTCAGTACCAGAATCCAAGATATATTTTTGAGTGATAAAATATTAGTACTTCATTTATTGTTAAATGATATCATGGAGCTGGGTGTTGGTGGCATACACCTTTAATCCCAGCACTTGGGAGGCAGAGGCAGGCTGATTTTTGTGAGTTCGAGGCCAGCCTTGTCCTCAGAGCAAGTACCAGGACAACCTCCAAAGCAGTAGAGAGAAACCTTGTCTTGAAAAACCAAAAAAAAAAATTATATCATGGAGACTAACCATAGGTCAGAGTGGTCTACAATCTATGGAAAAATATCCATAAATGTACACTCTAGAGGATAGCATCTATAATTTGTGATCACCCCTTTGGTGTATATTAACCTTGCCATTAGGGTTAAAAATAGAAGCAAAACTTTCATTTGTTTGCATATCCAGCTTAAAGTTTCAGCATTGTGCATCTATCAATTTTATCAACTTTTCTGCACTGGTACCAATGGAAGTCAGAACAGGATATTAGATACACTGGATCTGGAGTTCCTGGTGATTGTGAGTTACCCAGCATGGGTACAGGGAAAAAAACTCCAGTTATTTGAAAGGGCAATAAGAGCTCTTCGCCTCTGACCACTCTTACAGCCCCCATTTATGTAACTTAATTTGCCAAAAAGCAGAGTAGAGTCATTGAGACCTAATGTTGATATCTTCTTAATTATAAAGCAAGGAACTTGCTAATGAGTAAGTGCTCATTAAATATTTTCTAGATGACTATGTACACTAGTAAACCTGAGACTAATTACCACAAAACATCCCAAGACTGTTTTGAAGCATTTTTTATGCAACTAATCACTAGACTGTAGCCATCTCTCCTGTAACCTTTCACATTACACAATCATTGGAAATCCCTTTGAAAACCCCCTGCAAACTCTTTGTCCCATCTTAGGAGGACACAGTGGTTGTCTACAAGTACAGAGATGCTTGCTTCTGGAGTTGTTCAGGTATTTTCAGGACATATTATTCCATCAAAACATACAAAGATCCTGAATGGGTCCACTTACTCTTACTACTGAACATTAACCTAATGCCATCTTTTCTGGTAGAGATATTGATTTATAGAAATGCAATTTTGTTCTGATATGAGATAAAAACTGAAACAATTATACCTGTTGGTACATTTAATAACACTCAAAGATCACTTGTTGTTGGGAGCCAAAGATTTCGGGGCTTGGCATGAGATCCTAGGGCATGCTTGGCCGGCCACATAGTTATATATTAACCTTTACATAGCAGCTCCTTAGAACCTCAGCTCAGGGAAAGAAACAACTTAACCCAGTCCTCTACCCTACATTCCACTCACAGGCTCAGTCCCCTAGGCAACCCTTCCTGGATATCTTACTCATAAACTCTTTACCCTGCCAAACATCTTCTCTTTGTGGTTTCCTAATATCCTGCCAACACTAACACCTGGCACACAAAGAACCCATTCTACCCCTCCCCATATCCTGCAATGCTGACTATATAAGCTAGCCTGAGAAAAATAAAGTTTGCCACTTGATCAGAATCCTGTCTTGTGGTCATTCTTTCTGTGTCTCTTATCCCCATTTCCTATCCCTAACTCTCTTGCCCCAGATTGACATCCCAGGGATCAGGACAACTTGTAATACTTGTTTCTGTCTTGTTACCTCTAACTGTTGAGGGTAACCTCACTTTACTCCATTGCTTTCTTGGATATTTTAAGCACCTTAAATTAGGATTATAAAGAGCAATATTCTTGCAGATTTTATTAATCACTGTGGTATGTAGCTTTGTAGGTTTTTCTTTTTCATGATGAGGACTGAGGCCAAGGCATACATTCCCTCTGTGAGAATTGCAGTCAAATGCAGCGTTCTAAAGTGATTATTTGCAATATCTAACTTCAGGTGTCTATGCCCTTTTACATGAAGTGTGTTCTGAACACTACTCTGCTACTAATGATCAGAGTATGCTAAATAGGAGCTACCACCACTTTCAGTTATGCATATGAAAACAGACCTTTGTATTTAACCCCAAAACATAGCCTCAGCTCTCTCCTCCCATGTCTTCCTTTAAGGAGACAGTCTGATGAGACCTTTATGTTAAGGAATTGTAGGATTATTTGGGATATTTTGATAGAGAAATTAAGACTTCCAATACAATAACCTTGTGGAACTGAATTGAACCAAAAGGTATGTGTTTAAGCATAGTAGGGCGCCCTTCATTGAAGTGTATAGTTTCAATCAACACCTTGACAGAAACCTTATGTAAGACCCTAACTTTATTTAGGGAGGCCATTCCAGACTCTTAGCCCACATAAATAATGAAGTATTAAGTATTTGTTATTTTAAATGGTTAAATTTTATATTGCATTTTCTTGTAGAAATAAACAACCAACTCAATCATACATATCATGTGGATGTCAAATTATAAGTGGAAATAGACGCAAATCTCCCAGGTTCCAAAGTCACATTATGTCCTCTGACCAAAACTATATAGTGTAAAACTTATATGCCCTTTCAATTATAAAACTATTATTGCTTCCCCCTGCCTCCAAGTCATCTCACTCTAAGGAGTGTTGGGACTGCAGACACAGAGACTAACATTTCTGCTTTCTCTGGGTGCTAGGTATCTGCCCGTAGTTCCTCACATTCTCTAGAAATCAATATGAACTGATCCATCTCCTCAGTATATATGTGTATTCTCTTATTTGATAAAATATGGGCATTGTTGAACATTACAGTATATGTTCATTCTTAATTGTTACAAAACAAAATTGTCATATTTGGCAGGGGGATCAACTTTTTAAATCATCTAACGCTGTTACATACTTCATATTTTTCTCCTGCTGGGGCTTATGAGAGAACTGCTACTCCCAATGTAGCAAATTAACTGTTTGTGATTCTTGGAAGAGAGTTCTTAGCTGTCAATATGAAACATTATTTCCATTTCCTGCCATGACTGTGGAGATACATCACAGAGTTAGCCTCCAATGCCCACTCTCTTGGAGGGAATGCAGTGGGTATGGCCTCAACTCACACTGGATATTTACAAGAGTCAAATACAAAATGACTTGGAATAAAACACTGATGTTTCTTTTCACTACAGCATAGTGAGGTTTGACTTAACAGTCTTCTATGTAACATTTTATAAGTCCTGGGACTTCAGGAATAGAAACCCTTTATCCAAAGCATTTTTGCTTTTTGGTTGTGGATTTTAATTCAGAGGGTAGGGAAAATTAACTGGTAGTTGTTCTTTCCAAAGTTATTTATTTTAAAGTTGCTTTCCCAAAGCTCACAGGGGACCAAGTTGCATGAAAATTTTTATCACTTCTACATTCAATGCTATTTTGTTTTTTCAGGTATCTGCTAAATATTATTCATATTTTTGTTGAAATTTGGACAAATTATAATTAGGATAAATCCTAAAATTTTAAAATATTACACATATTATATTAAATACACATCAATATTCTCACAGACAAGACATCTCTGTGTAGGGCATGGTGTTCTAGCACTTTATCTTTCATGATCTACATTATGTGTAACTCTCTACTGATCATTACCCTTACATATTTGCAATCTAGTTACATCTCACATCCTCTCACGTGCAAAATTTCCTTCCATCCCACCTTCAACTGCAGTCCCAGCCTCTTTATCATCTTCATAAAGAAGTCTTCTACTGTCTCATTTTTCTTTTGAACTTCAAAGTCATTTTTGTTGATTCCGTCTATTCTCAGCTTTTCTGCTTTCAGTTGGTAACAACCCCATTGTTTTACTGACATGGAAGCTACATCACTTCATAGCAATTTTTGTTATTATTTAAACATTTATATAATTTTATTTATGTGTGTTTGTGCATGTATACGACATATACTAGACCTGCAGCTAGAGTTATAGGAGGATGTGAGGTGCTTCATGTGCTTGCTAGAAAATGAATGTGAGTCCCTTGAAAGTTCAGCAAACAGTCTTAACCACTGAGGAAACTCTCCAACACCATATATTATTCTTTGAAATTTTTCATAATATGTATATAAGAAATATGATTTATTATTCATGGCTATTTTCATATGTAAATATGTAATAAGTTTTAGTCATTTTCACAACTTTCATCTCCCTTGAACTTGTATGTGAAATCTTTAGTGCCCAGAAGGTCTTCCAATATATTGTTTCACATGTATGCACATGTGCATATAAACTTGGTCTGGAAGTTATTTAGGGGAGCATGGGTGACTTTTCAATTAGCTATATCACTAAAGAAAATGGTATTTCTTTCCCCAGCAACTATTAACTGTACGTAGGCCTTCACGGAGAGTTATGGAATCATAAGCCACTATCCCATCTATGAAAAAATACTGACTGCTCCAACCTTGTGTAGATCTTAAACAGGTAAACAAATCTTCATGACCTTCATGAACACAGTTAATATGTCACATCAAGAAGACAACATTTTGAATCATAGCTTTTCATCTTCTGGCTCTTCTATGATATTGGCTAAATCTTAAGGTTATACAGGTGTTTCTCCACACACTGCACTGAGAAGCTAAGGAGTGCTGAGAACAGCACTAATCTATGGACTTAATATTCAGAAGCCAGTTATGTTATGCCATTCATGATTGATTTGTTTTCCACACATTCCATGCTCAATCCATCAGTCAATTGTGTCCACTCTAACATTGAAGTTCATATAAGCTCCAGTCTCTTTAGTATCGTTTCCTCTGTTTAATGGGCTCAACTGTCTCTATATCCTATTTAAAGTTGATTGCAGCTTCTTAACAGTCATCCCTCAATCTACTGTACTTCCTACAAGGTGTCCTCAATTAAACAGAGTTTGCTTGTTTGAAAATGAGCCAGTATCTGTGTATCTATCCTTAAAGCCTACCTCTGCCTCCTACGTGATTATCAATGAAGGAGTAAGTACACAGTGATCTTTAAGACTATAGTAGATATCTTTGCACATACCAGAGCACATCTTGGACCTTTGACTGCTCACTCCCCTCTTCATTCTTCTTTAATCTCAGTGGCCTCATTTCTGCTTTTAAAACTTATCAGGTAAACCCTTGCTGCAGATTTCTAGTATGTTTTCTTTATTATTACTGGACTATTCTCTCACATCTACATATCAGTGCTTGTGTGTGGGGGGTGTGTGTGTGTTGTGGTATATAGGTGTAGCAAGTCTTTCACTGTCTCCCTAGAGACTCCTTGTAAATTATGAAAGCACAACCTATCAGCCTATAAGTTATGCTTGTTCCCAGGTAGATTTTATAACTTAACCAATTTGTATTAATCTATGTTCCATCGCATGGCATTACCTCTTTTCCATCTTGCACCTTCTGGTTCCTCTATAGAGGAACCTAGCATCTCCTCCTGTCTAGAATCTTCCCCTTCTTCCCATCTCTCCCTGGAAATCCCACATGTACCTTCTGCCTAACTATTGGCCATTCATCTTTTTATTATACCAATCACAGCAATACAATTTCACACAGTGTATAAATATCCCCCAAAATATTTATTCATCTTTTATTAGAACATGCTCACAAACCCTTATTTAAATATTCACTTTCGAATCTATATTGACAATTTCTGCTTTTCTTCCCCAATATATTTTGTTCCTTGACATTTATCATTTCATAATTCTTGTTAGTTTTATTATTCCCTTATTTTCAATATATGTCTGTAAGGACAACTATAAGACCCATGAAAATTGGGCCTCCATTTTTCTTACTGCTAAATTCCCATTTCCTAGAACAATACAAATAATGCTGAGTAATTTAATGAAGGGTTTGACAGTGACTTTCAAGTGATGTAGGCTGGTGATGTCTCTAAGGAAACTGTTTCATTTGTGGTTGTTGTATTTCCTAGAAGAGTGAATAAGTTGCATTCATCTCCCATAGTGTCTGCTGATGAACATAAAAAAAAGCAGTTAGCAGTTAATATGTACTGCCCAATAAGGGAGCAGCGTGGTTTTCCCTTTGCATAAGTAATTGCTAGCAATTTAAAAAATATTGTTGAAATAAGAATACCATAAATCTTTTTCTTTGTGCATGATTCATATTTCCTCAAAACCATCGTTGACCAAGACAGCCATTTGTTCACCACAAAATAGTATTATTTACTGTTACTGATAAGTTATAATACATATTTTTATAAGTAATGCTAAGTTATAATATTTATTAAAATTTTAATGTTAGCAATATATCTGTAATACACTGATAGCTTAGATTTGATCCCCTCTTTGTTTTTTCTATACCTGATATCTGTCCCCCATCTCTCTTTTCCCATCTCTGATTTTTCCTACAGAGTGTTATTTTTTGAGTATCTGCAGAATGTGAGGTGATATTCTGGGTTCTAGGAAAATAAAGAAGAATAAGATTCATGTTCTGTTGAGATGATGAATCATGACAAAGCAAATGCATATGATAGCATTATTGCTAAAATGGTGAAATCTGTAGGTTATTGAGTCACATAAGGTGTGGAGAATGGCTGAGTAATTTACAAGTATCTAAGGATAGAGCCATCCCTCATAGACATAAAACTACATATAAGTTTTTAATTAATTGATTTGACTGATCAGGCTTACTTAGCTATCACAGGGACTTATCAGGCTTACTTAGCTATCACAGGGATTTACACATATCTATTTAATTTCTCATTGCATTGATGATGGACTCCTTGTTTGGTTGGTTTACTTTTGATTTTTGTGCTTTGGGGATGAAATACAGAGATCCATGCATGCTAGACAAGCATTTTATCTCTGAGCTATATATGTAGCTCTTTCCACTATTATTTTATACCATAGTTATTGTATAATTTTTATCTGTGTTTCTCTGGGTTACAAATAAATTCATGTTAAATATTCTCCATTAGGTTTAGCTGTCCTCCACAAGGTGAGAACTTGTATGGAATCCTATTGTGACAAAAAATAATGCTGTGAATCTTCTTTTATGTCCTTACTCATTATCTTTTACAATAAATAGTAACCTCAGAGTGGTTATGACACACTTAGACTTTCAGAAGACACTGCCAAAAAGAAAACATTCATTCTCACCAGAAAAAAAAGTGTCAAGAGGAGTCAGAAAAAATATTGAGGTATAGGATTTGTTTATTTAAACACATTTCCAAGGGTGGATAAAATGAAAAACAAGGTAATTACAGAATTGCTTTATTTAACAAATTGACAAATTTAGACAGGCTGAAACTATTATCTGATCTCAGATAATTAGTATTAGTATTGTGTTTGTTTTTAAACTTATTATTTTAAACTCAGTATTAAGATATTTAATAGAGAAATGAGGACCTGCTCTTAACCTGTTATTTGCTTTGATTTCCTGTTCAAAAACTGATCTGAGTGTCAGTTATGTCCAATTAAAGTTCTGGCATAAATATTAATACTAAAGCATGAATGAAAATACATTTATAACAATCAGAATTATCAAATTATAGAATATTGATCAATTTTGATTAACCTCAACCTCAAGTCCCTTCTTTTTTCCTTCTGATTCTGTGCTTTACATACTAGCCTGAATCTCTTAAATCATAATTCATATGTTTATTATCCATTCAAAGTGTCTTCTAATTTTATAGCCATTGAGAGCAATCAAATTACTCTTGCCACTGTTCTGATTTCCTGGGCTGTTTCTCATCAGTTTTGCCCTTAGAATCAAAATTTTCTTTCATTCTAAACTATAACTTTTCAAAGCAACAGTTAACTTGTTGTTATAAAATCCCTTCTGTTGGATTTTCTAAAAACACCTGTTTGACCGAATATAGAGACTTTTCAGTTATGCTTGCCTGCTGCCCTTTTCATATGCATCACAGTGAATTTGAAGCCATGCTAAGGAAATGTGTGGAAAACTATTCTCCAATGATTCCTAAGCTTTTCTTGCATTCTTCATAGTGTTTATTGACTAGCACATGTTCTCTATCCCTATGAGTCTACAGTAAATTTGAGTTATCAGTAAACTAAAATAGACATTAATGGTAAAATTATTTTGACTCTGATTATAATAATTCTCACATACCTCTGATCTGCTATCATCATAAAACTCATTTATGAGGATTATAAAAGTGACTTTCTTGATGAATTATGCAATACTCTACTTATCAGTCACAGGAAAAAAAGCCATTTATATGCATTTTACTCACTGCTCTCAATGGAAAATATTTTATCAAATCATATAGAAATTTAGTGGAAATGCAGTTCATACACTGGCATGTACATTTTGAAGTGCCCATATTGCCCCAAGTTCCTTAAAACCCGAACCTTACTAGATAATTTCTAAATATTCTTTAACTTTCTTTCCAAAGACACACACTTTGAAAGTTGGGGGTTTTGTTTTTGGTGTGTGTGTGTTTGTGTGTGTGTGTGTGTGTGTGTGTGTGTGTGTGTGTGTTGTACACACACTTGTACACTTGTGCATGGGTTCTCATACATGCATGTAGTTTTTCCATACCGTATCATCAATTATTTCAGAAAAAGTGGCTCAATGACACAGGGGCATTATTAGATTGCACCATTAATTCAAGAAAACTCCTCCAGATCACACTCTCCTCATGTTCCATGCAGTTGTTCTATTGACTAATATCTATCATAGTCATGATAAGGTACTCACAAAATTCAATATGAATTTTCTGTTGTCTTGACCAGAACTAAAGTTGTGACTAATAAGATCCCACCTTTAGAAAGATTGAAACCAATTTTCTATTCTCCCATGTAGAAAGAGCCTTGTCGTTAGATTTTAATATAAGGTTCAATACACAGAGCTGTTTTTGTCATCTCACAGAAATTATACTCAATGCAGTGTTTCTATAGAAACCTTTGGAAAGTATTTTGGCACTTAATGTGATCCTCACACATGTTGAAAGATTGGAAAAGAATGTTTTTCTTTCATAGATCAAAGAGGATACTCTCTTATAAACCATGAAAGAAACAGGATTTTCATAAGTGAAAACTAACTAAAATTAGTTAGAAGTTTAAATAATCAGTTAAATAATCACCGATGCTAATATTCACAATGCGTTTGTAGTAACTGATACTAAACAAATCTGTTTTGTCTGCTGTAATTATGTAGTTTAATTTCATCACCTTTCCCTTACCAGGGATTATATTAAGTTATTGGATAAAGTTTAATGAACAAAAGAAAAAACAACGGAAAGTTTTGCAAAGTTTAAATATGCTGCCAAAGAAAAACATAGCAAGTTCAATACTTGGCTGAGTAACCTAAGACACTTTCTAAAGGTTGAAAATAAAGTGATATTTTCTGGAAGAAGCATAAGATATCCGGCATCATAGACCAAACATTATATAAAATACTTTGTTATTGCCACTCTTAGATTGACAGTAATAGACCCTACAATGCTGAGAATTTTCAGAGATTTTCTTTATGTATTCATTTGAATTACATTAGCTATCTATATGAGAAGAAATTAGTCAAGACCAGAGAAATAACCAACTGAAAACATGAGATTAGTGCCCAGGTATATGATGCCAAGAACATATCCCGTTTCAATCTATCAGACAAAACAAGCAAACAAACACCTCAAACAAACAACAAGCCAAACCGTCATATTTCTCTAGATTTGAGTAAAACTCCTTGGCGTGTCTTGTCTCAGTACTGGGTGAAAGTTTCCTCAGATTGAACACTACTTCTAAGCTGCCAATATAAATCATGAGGAAGATCCAGAGCACTGAGTAGTATCCAAATAATTTAACTACATTCCACCTACAAATTAAAGATTAGGAGGTAGGGAAGATTCACTAAAGCAGGGAAGCCACAAGTACTCTAGCAATGGAAGCATGGAGGCAAACTATATACCTTTACCTCTTCCTTGAATCCTCCAAAACAAATCCCCAATCTTACCCTCAGCTCTTTAGCAGACCACCTGTTGCAGCCTCCCCATTACCACTTTCTTCAATGCATCACACAGATCCTCACTTCCAAGTTTTTTCCTACAACTCATTGCCTTCTCCTAACTCCCAACTCTAACAGGAATTCCCTAGAAACTGGCAGGTCACTCTCCCAGGAGCAGGTATACTAATTGCAGATTTCCCGCTCCTTTCTTTCCTCCAAATCTAATCCCCTAACCTCATCCCCAGCTATATAGCAGTATATTTGCTGTGGCTTCTCCTCACTCTCCTTCCCCATTCCCAGGGGACTAAGCAGATCATGGTGGAAGGCCTTGATTTCCTTCCCCTACTAAACCTTCTCAGCAGGGCTCCCCCATCTCCATTAATAAGTGTTAACTTCCAATACCTAGAAACACATTTTACTTAGACCTCCCCCCAGTGGACACACCTATTGGGATTCCAGAAGAGTTTCCTACTGAGAACACAAACCCCTCCACACTCTGCTAATGACCAGAAAACCGAGCAACAGAAACATAGTTAAAAACTATCCACCCAACAAAGACAAGACCATACATCAGCACCTAGAATTACAATCTTTCCAAACCCAGATGCTTAGATGTTAAGAGTAAAAACCCAATCAATAACAGCCAGGATAATACATCTCCAATAGAATTCAACCACCCTACTACAATGCTGAGTATTACTACACAGATGAAGTACCAGAAAAAATATCTTAAAATAGACTTTATGAATTAATATGATAGAGATCTTCAGAAAGGAAATGAATAAATCCATTAAAGAAAACTATAAAAACAAAAAATAATGGGGAAGGAAATTATTATAATCCTTCAAGAATGAAAGTGGAGATAGAATTAATAAAGAAACCTAAATTGAAGGAAATCTGGAAATGGAAAACTTGGGAATTTGAACAGGACCTTCAGAAGCAAACTGCAACAACAGAACACAAAAGATGAAAGAGAGAATCTGGGCATTGAAAACACAATAGAAGGAATGGATGACTTGGTCAAATATGTTAAATCTGAAAATTTCTGGTATAAAACATCCAGGAAATCAGGGATTGTGAAAACAACCCTAAAAATAATAGGAATGCTTGAAGAAGAATCCCAAGTCAAAAGCACAGCAAATATTTTCAACAAAGTTATAGAAGAAATTTCTTGTAACCTAAAGAAGGAGGTGTCTTCAAGGTTCAAGAAGCATGCAGAATATCTAATAGATTGGACAGGAAAGGAAAGTCCCCTCTGCACATCATAATGCAAACAGTAAATACATAGAACCAAGAATGAACAAAGGGCTAAAAGGGAAAAAGACAAAGTATCATATAAAATGTGGACCTATTAGAATAACACCTGACTTCTCAGTGGAGATTGTAAAAGTCAGAATAGGCTGAAGAGATGTGCTGCAGAATCTATGAGACCACAGATGTCAGCACATACTATTGTATGATGTTAAAATCAATCACAATAGAGTGAGAAAATAAGATATTCCATGGTAAAACTAAATTTAAATAATATCTATCGATAAATGCAGCTCTACAAAAGGTGCTAGAAGGGAAACTCCAACCTATAAAGGTTAGCCACACCCAAGAAAACACAAGGAATTAATAATCCAAATCCCAGACAACCAAACCAAAAGAGGGAAAATAGACATTTACACATGCACACCAAGACAATATAATAGCAGAGATCAAGAAACAATTTTCGCCGGGTGGTGGTGGTGCAAGCCTTTAATCCCAGCACTTGAGTTCGAGACCAGCCTGGTCTATAAGAGCTAGGTCTAGGATGACCTCCAAAGCCACAAAGAAACCCTGTCTCAAAACCACACCCCACCAAAAGAAACAATTTTCATTGATATTTTTTCAATGGTGTAAATAAAAATAGACACTAAAATATTGGATGCCAAAACAGGATCCATCCTTCTAGATATCTAAGAAATATACCTTAACTGCAAGGCTAGCCATCACCTTTGGGTAACAAGCTGAAAAAAGGTATTCAAACAACTGTATATAAGAGGAAAGCTAGTGTAGCCATTTTTACTTCTGAGAAAATAGACTTCAACACAAAATTTAGCAGTAGAGATAGGGAAGGATGCTACATACTCATCAAAGGAAAAAAATAACATGAAAACATTGGGATCTGACTGAAATAGAAAATCAATGGGAAAGGTACAGCCCCTTCTTGCCCCTTCTTATCACAAAAGAAAAGTTCCAGTACCAGAATTAGGATATATCTAATTTTGTTTTGTCCAAAGCTGTCCTGTGAGAAACCTCAAATAACCCAGGCTGCTAGCAAGACTATAGATTGCTCTCTATAAACTTTCATCAAGGAATCATTGCTGAAGACCACACCTAAATAACTCATTGAACACGGAAACGCCAAGCTGATACATATACAGAACCTATACCCCTATATCTTTTGTTACAGAAAGGAACTCTGAATACTGCAAAAAGAAAATCATAATCACCAACCCAGCCACATTATGTGATCCATAATGGTGTCCTGCATGAAAGATATGTCAGAGCAATGGTGACCGGAAACTGAGAGGAAGTAACCATTGTCTGATGTGAATGAAGGCCTGCTCCATGAGATGGAACTTATACCTAGCACTCGATGAACGGTCAAGCAGCTGAGACCAGACAGCCCATGGACAGAGTGTGAAAACAAATCATAATTATCTAACAAACAAAAGAAAATCTGGTGACAAAATGTATGAATGAGTGGATCTCTCATTCTTGTGCCTTCTTATGGCTCTTTTACTTTTGTTTTTCTGGTTCCATTGTGTTAAAATCTTGTATTATATGACTTTAATTCATTATACTTTTTTATCCTTTAGAAACATGCTTGTTTAAATAATGAAAGAGAGTAAGGAAGGATGAGAATCCAGATAGGAGAGGAGGTGGCCAGGAACTAGGAGAAGTAAAGGGAGGGGAAGCTGTAATCAGGATGCATTATGTGCGGAAAAAAAATCTATTTTCTATTAATGGACAGAAAATAAAAGAAACACCAAAGCATTATTGAAGGGGGAAGTTATTATGTTTTAGTTGGTAGTATACACAGAGTGATGTGAGAGTAAGGAGAGAAGAAAATTATGACAATAGTTGGAAATACATTTAATATGCCTCAAAGGTTGAATTATGAATAGATAATGCAAAATCCCCTATCTGAAGTTCTAGAAATTAAAATATGTTATTTTAAACAAGTTCACTGCTGACATTAACTGAAGAGTAGAGATGACATAAGGAAAATCAATAAACCTGAAGATTTAGTAAAAGAATTAGACAAAATGTGAAACTGGAAAAAAGAATAGATCATCTCAAGCACAGCCAGTAGCTAGGCCTCCTGGAACAGGACAGTGCTGCCAGCTACAGGGAGGTTGTGGCAGGAGGATTGCAAATTCAAGTTCTGTCTGGATAACTTAGTCAGATCCTGTCTCATAATTCAAAAAGTAAGCAACAATGATTGGAAATAGATATTAGTGGTAAAATGTTAGCGTAGTATTTTCAAGGCCCTGATTTTAATCTTTACTATCACAAAAGCAGAGAGAGACAGACAGACAGACAGACAGACAGACAGACAGAGATGATGGAGGAGAGGAAGAAAGAAGGATGGAAGGATGGGGAAAGAAAAGTAGAGGAAAATATAACATTATCACAAATTGATATCAACTGTAAAAGTATGAATTTCTGTGATTTGAAAGTTTTAAAAAAAAAAAAACATAATTTTTGTTGATTCTTTGGGAATTCCATCCCAATCTCACTTATTTCCACCACAGTATCCACCACAGTATCCACCACAGTATCCACCACAGAAAAGGAAAACTGTAAAAGAAATAGTAAAAATTAAATAATAGTATTAATTTTAAAAACCAACCCACACACAAAAAAACAGAAAAGAAAGAAAAAATGCACAAAACACCAAAATGGAAACCAACCAACCAAAGAAACAAACAAAAAATCCAAGCAACCAAAAAGAGTCATAACCACTTCGATCCTCTATCTTTCCTGCCTCTCCATTACCTCTTCATTCATCTTAGTGCCATTGGGAGCTGGTGTGTATTGTACAGTATTCCCTTTTGTTTAAACAGAGTATACTGTAATTGTATAATGAACACTTACTTGCAAATATTCATTGTGTAATATACTGTTGGTCAGGTTCAAGAACTCTGGCTTCTGGTACACCATCAATACAGCGCCCCCCCCCCAAAAAAATCTCCTCTCAGATATCCTGCTGTTTCTCTGAATCATGGAGATCCTTCAGCTTTGATTTTGGATGACCAGTCCATTCAGGAGCTCCAGCAGGTCATAGATAGAGTAGAAGTTGGGGAGTGCTCACTCAATCCTCTGGATGAGTGCCTGGGTATAGAATGGATTCTAATTGGTATTAATAACAGAAACCCAGAAACAGATATTGGGGTTAAAGTTGAATATCAGAGAAGCAAAGCAGCCAGCCACTACAGAGTTCTCACCTCTACCAATGCTCAGCCCAAAAGGGTAATCCTATCCTCAGATTGAATCTCCAGTCTGCACTGATCCTCAAAATGCAATGAAAAGGCTGTATCTTCCTGCCTTATATTCCTCTCTAGTGCTGAGATCACCTTTGTTTCTTTTTAAAATTGATCAACTTTGTGTAGCTCAGGGTGACCTTGAACTAACAGAGATCCATCTGTCTCCTTCTCCCACATGCTGGGATTAAAAGTGTATACCACCACTGCCTGTCCTCTGAGAGTGGCTTTTAGGATTAAAGGTGTGTGCCACCACTGCCTGGACTCTATGGCTAGCTAGTGTGGTTAGCTTTGCATTCTAATCTTCAGGAAAGTTTTATTTGTTATATCATAAACAAAATATCACCATACGTGGGTGGTAGCTGAGTTGATCAGTCTGAACTTCTGTGACTAACCCCCTTCAGGTGAAGGGTGGACCCAGCTCTCCCATTCCCAATGAAGGTTGGAGACAGCTTTCCCAAGGGTGTAGGTCCAGCTGCTCTGCTGTGTAGGGGTCACCAGTTTATATTATTCCAGGGATGGTAACAGGTGAGGTCAGCTCTCTGGTGAGGAGTGGTCAGTGAGAGGCAGGACAAACTCAACAAGGCCCTCATACTTTCACATGATTAGACATATGGTTAGAATGGGCTCCTGTGGTAACACAGTCAATGGGCATCAACACAGACCCTAGCTGCAGCAGGACTATGGACTTAGACATGACCATAAGCAATAGCTTGGTTCTGGAATGTCACTATAGCCCCTGGTAGCAGTACAGACCTCTCACATTGACATGGACTGAACAATAGCATGGTCCTCAGACTCCAATATGGCCTCAGATGCAGGCTGAGACCCTGGGGGTAGTCACATGGTCTTTGATGGTCACAGGAGCCAAGCATGTCAACATAGACCCTGACTGCAGTAGGGCCACAGACCCAGACATTGTTCTTGGCCACAACTCAGCCCCATATATCACTAGGGACCTAGGTGGCAGTGTTAATTATTCCTAATCTGTATGGCTTCAGCAGCTGCATGGTCCTTGGAAATTAATGTGGCCTCGGATGTTAGCACTGACCCCTGGCATCTGCACAGCCTTGGGTAGTAACAGGAACCACAGATATCTATGCAGACCCTGGCTACAGTAGGGCTATAGACCCAGATATGGTCTTCAGCAATATGCATGGCAACATGGCCCCTGGTGGCTGTGCACACCACTCATATTGGCATGGCCCATCAGCAGCTCATTCCTTGTACCCCAACATGGCCACAAGTGGCATCTTAGAACCTTGGCTTCCTTGTGACCTTTGGTAACAACATGGGCCATGGACAATCAACACATACTGCAGTTGCATTAGGACAATGGATCCAGACATGTTCCTTGGCAGTAACCCAGAATATCACTTGTAACAAATAATATGATGAGGTAATTTTCATAGTTGCATTCAAACTGGTGAGAACTTAAAATTAAATGACTGTTTTCCAAAATAATCTGGTGACATATTTTTTCAATTTTATTAGTTCAAATTAGGAACAAGCTTGCTTTACATATCAATCCCTTATCCCTCTCCTCCTCCCAACCCTCCCCTCAACCCTCCACCTGCTCCCCACCCCATCAACCCTCCACTCCCCAGACAGGGTAGGTCCTTCTCCAGGGGCTCCCCAAAGTCTACCACATCATCCTGGACCAGGCCTAGGCCCTCCCCCATGTGACCAGGCTGAGAATACATCCCTTCATGTGGGATGGGCTCTCAAAGTCCCTTCTGACACAAGGGAAAAATACTGATCCACTACCAGGAGCCCCCAAGAGTGCAGAGGCCTCCTAATTGACATCCATGTTCAGGGGTCTGGATCAGTCCTGTGCTGGCCTCCCATCAGTCTGGGTTCCACATGTGGTCCCCCTTGTTCAGGGCAGCTGTTTCTGTGGGTTTCACCAACTTGGTCTTGACCCCTTTGATCTTAATTCCTCTCTCTCTCTTCAACTAGGTTCCGGAGTTCAGTTCAGTGTATATCTGTGGGTGTCTGCCTCTGCTTCCATCAGCCACTGGATGAGGGCTCTAGGATGGCATAAAAAGTTGTCACCAGTCTCATTATAGGGGAAGGACATTTAGGTTATCCTCTCCACCATTGACTAGATTGTCAGTTCGTGTCATCTTTGTAGATCTCTGGAAATCTCCCTACTGCCAGATCTCTCCTCAAACCTATAATGGCTCCCTCTGATATGGTAGCTCTCATCCTGCTCTCTCTCCTCTATTCTTCCCCCAACGCAATATTTCAGCTCCTCCATTTCCTCCCTTCCCCCCCTTCTGTTCCTCTCATTCTGGAAGCTCCCTCTCCCCTACCCTCACGCTCCCAGTTAGCTCAGGAGTTCTTGCCCCTTCCCATTCTCTGGGGTCCATGCAGTTTACCCTTAGAGTCCTTCTTGTTTCCTAGTTTCTTTGGTGAAGAGGATTGTAGGCTGCTAATCCTTTGCTCTATATCTAAAATTCATATATGAGTGAGTACATACCATGTTTGTCTTTTTGTGACTGGGTTGCCTCACTCAGTATTGTTTCATCTAATTCCATCCATTTACCTTCGAATTTCAAGATTCTATTGCTTTTTTTCTGCTGAGTAGTCCTCTATTGTATAAATGTACCACATTTTCTCTATCCATTCTTCAGTTGAGGGGCATCTAGGTTGTTTCCAGGTTCTGGCTATTACAAACAATCCTGCTATGAACATGGTTGAACATATGTCCTTGTTGTATGGACGTGCATTATTTGGATATATGCCCAAGAGAGGAATTGCTGGATCTTGAGGTAGACTGATTCCCATTTTTCTGAGCAACTGCCATATTGATTTCCAAAGTGGTCTTACAAGTTTGCACTCCCACCAGCAATGGAGGAGTGTTCCTTTTTCTCCACATCCTCTCCAGCATAGATTGTCATTGGTGTTTTTTATTTTAGACATTCTGACTGGTGTAAGATGGTATCTCAGAGTTGTTTTGAGTTGCATTTCTCTAATGCAAAATGATTTTGAGCACTTTCTTTAGTGTCTTTCAGCCATTTTAGATTCCTCTGTTGAGACTTCTCTGTTTAGTTCTGCACCCCACCTTTTAATTTCATTGTTTGGTGTTTTGGTGGCTAGCTTCTTGAGTTCATTGTATATTTTGGAAATCATCCCTCTGTCAGATGTGGGGTTGGTGAAGATCTTTTCCCATTCTGTGGTCTGTCGTTTTTGTCTTACTGACTGTGTCCTTTGCCTTACAGACGCTTCTCAGCTTCAGGAGGTCCCATTTATTAATTTTAGATCTCAATGTCTGTGCTACTGTCATAATGTTAGGAAGTGGTCTCATGTGCCAATTCATTCAAGGGTATCTCCCAGTTTCTCTTCTAGAAGATTAAGCGTGGCTGGATTTATGTTGATCCATTGGACTTAAGTTTTGTTCATGGTGATAGATATGGATCTATCTGCAATTGTCTGCATGTCTGAATCCAGTTGTGCCAGCACTATTTGTTGAAGACGCTATTTTTTTCATTGTAAAGATTTAGTATCTTTGTCAAAAATAAGATGTTCGTAGGTGTGTGGGTTAATATCAGAGCTTTCAATTCAATTCCATTGGTCTATCTGTCTATTTTTGTTCCAATACCAAGCTGTTTTCAGAACTATGGCTCTATTATAGGGATTGAAGTCAGGGATGTGATGCCTCCAGAAGATCCTTTATTGAACAGTTGTCTTGGCTATTTGGTGACTTTTTAAGAGTTAAATATAAAAAAGATGGTTATTTTAAACATATGTCTAAAACAAAGATAATTCACCCATGGTGAGTTTAACTTTGTGCCCAAAAGAAAACAGGATATATAGTTACAATTAATAGATAAGTAGAGAAAATATATAATAATTAAAATACTTTGGTAACAGATAAGTATCTGCCTGAAGGGTAAGACTTAGTAAGATAGGTGTTCACTAGAGAGGTATGAGAAGACATTGGCCTCGGTGGGCATATTCAATGTGTTGACTGTGTTGGATTCAAAGGTAAGCACACAGTGATATCACATTGCACATCTTAGAAAAAGGCAGTTTGGTCTCAGTTCTGCTTCAAAGAGCTCTCAAGCAGAGTTGCTAGACTATTTCCTATTAAGTTTTTGTAACATCAAAAGGATATCTCATGAAAGTATTTTTGAAAGTTGCCAAAACACACTGAATTCATTGTCTGATACAGAGTTCCTATCCTCTCAATTAACTCCAACTTCACAAATGTGGTTTATAAACAGAAGAGACTTTCCCAAAAGACTTAAAACTATGATTAGTTTGCATTTTGCTCAGGAACTTTGTAAACACATTGCTTGGCAAACAGGAAGTGTCAGTTTTCCTTAAGTCATATTCTCTCAAATATTTTGTTTGTTTTGTTTTTGACTGCTGATACCAGTTCCTAGAGCATGAAAATCCCATGCAAATTCCTCTACCACACTAACCGCCTTGCTGGTTTGAATTCTTATGAATGAAAGAAGAAACCTGAATCTTACAGCTTTTCCAAAACTAAAATTAGTTAAGTATTAGAGTTGCTTGCATTTCTGAAGGTTTCATTGAAGTAAATGGTGACAGAACAATTGTAGCTGTATGTATCAGAAATGTATTTAATCCATACCTGTCACCACGCACGAAACTGAAGTGCAAATGGATCAAAGATCTCCCCATAAACCCAGCCACACTGAATCTTCTAGAAGAGAAAGTGGGAACAACCCTTCAACAAATTGGCACAGGAGAACGATTCCTGAACATCACGTCAGAAGCACAGACACTGAGGTCTGCAATTAATAAATGGGACATCCTGAAACTGAGAAGCTTCTGTAAGGCAAAGGACACAGTCAGTAAGACAAAACGACCACCCACAGAATGGGAAAAGATCTTCACCAGCCCCATATCTGACAAAGGACTGATTTCCAAAATATACAAGGAGCTCAAGAAGCTAGCCACCAAAACACCATACAATGAAATTAAAAAGTGGGGTGCAGAACTAAACAGAGATTTTTAACAGAGGAATCTGAAATGGCTGAAAGACACTTAAGAAAGTACTCAAAATACTTGGCCATCAGAGAAATGCAATTCAAAACAACTCTGAGATACCATCTCACACCTGTCAGAATAGCTAAAATCAAAAATACCAATGACAACCTATGTCGGAGAGGTTGTGGAGAAGAAGGAACACTCCTCCATTGCTGGTGGGAGTGTGAACTTGTAAGACCACTTTGAAAATCAGTATGGCAGTTGCTCAGAAAAATGGGAATCAATCTACCTCAAGATCCAGCCATTCCTCTCTTGGGTATATACCCAAATACTGCATGTCCATACAACAAGGACATATGTTCAACCATGTTCATAGCAGCATTGTTTGTAATAGCCAGAACCTGGAAGCAACCTAGATGCCCCTCAACTGAAGAATGGAAAGAGAAAATGTGGTACATTTATACAATGGAGTACTACTCAGCAGAAAAAAGCAATGGAATCTTGAAATTCGCAGGCAAATGGATGGAACTAGAAGAAACCATCCTGAGTGAGGTAACCCAATCACAAAAAGACAAACATGGTATGTACTCACTCATATATGATTTTTAGACATAGAGCAAAGGTTTACCAGCCTATAATCCTCTACCCCAAGGAAACTAGAAATCATGAATGACTCTAAGGGATAAATGGACCCCAGGAATGGGAAGTGGCATGAACTCCCGAGCTAATTGAGAGCATGAGGGTAGGGGAGTGGGTGCTGCCACAATAAGAGCACAAGATGAAGAGTAGAGGAGAAGAAATGGAGGAGCAGATATATTGAGTTGGGGGAAGAATAGAGGAGAGAGAGCAGGATGAGAGATACCATATCAGAGGGAGCCACTATAGGTCCGAGAAGAGATCTGGAACTAGGAAGATCTCCAGAGACCTATAAGGATGACACGATCTAACAGTCTGTGCAGTGGAGGAGAGGATGGCCTAGAAACCCTTCTCCTAGAATGAGATTGATGACTACTCTCTATGCTATCCTAGAGTCCTCATCCAGTGGCTGATGGAAGCAGAGACAGACATCCACAGAAATACACTGAGCTGAAATCTGGAACTTAGTTGAAGAGAGGGAGGAATGAAGAACGAGGGGTCTGTACCTGGTTGGGGAAACCCACAGAAACAGTTGGCCTGAAAAAAGGAAAGCATATCGACCCCAGATGCTCTTTGGGAGGCCAGTACGGGACTAATCCAGCCCCCTGATCATGGATGCCAATGGGGAGGCCCCTGCACTCCTGGGAGCCTCCGGAGGTGGACTGGCATTTTGCCCTGGTGGGTGGGGGGCACTTCGAGAGCCCATCCCACTTGAAGGGATTCACTCTGAATGAACACATGGGGAGGGGCCTAGGCCCAGCACAGGAAGATTTGTTGGACTTGGTGGAGCCCCGATTGGGGGCCCTACCCTGCCTGGTGGGTGGATGGGGTGGGGGGTAGGTTTGAGGTGGGGGAGAAGGAATGGGGGTGAGGGGAGGGAGAGGGAGAGGGGAAGTACATGTGAAACAAGCCTGTTCCCTAACTTGAATTAATAATAATAATAATAATAATAATAATAATAAGAGAAAAAAAAGAAATGTATTTAACCAAGTGTTTGACTGTGGAAAAGAATTAGCTTAATCTTGGATATGCTAAACAGATTATCTTTAAAATTAACCAAGTTGAATTTTGGTATGTGAATAGCTGGATAAGAAATCCAACTAGTAATTTGAAATACAAATGATTTTTTCAGAATGTACCTAAAATGTGCACATCATCCCTACTAGAATCTCACTGCTAATGGCAACATGCAATAAAAGAAAGCAGAAAGGCATCTCCAGAAACAAAATCATTCTGTGATTTTAACAACTGTAGAGTCACAGTCAATCTACTGAAGTGAGACTGTACACAAGAGTGAGAGACTTGGGAATTTATACAATGGGGGAATGGGAAAGTCCCCCACAGTCTAAAAGTGGTAGATACTAGTGGTTTTGGTGTGTGGACCTCCTAGTTGGAAGCACTCACAGGTGTTATCTGTGAAATCAAAAGTTTCAGCTCAATCCTTCTTGGTTCGACTGAAATTTTGGATAATTAAACCTTTGATTACCACCATAATTTGTCAATATTCAAATTTTTCCTCAAGTTCTCATCTCCTTGTTTCTTTTCTTTTTGCCTTTTAGTTTTTCTTTCTTCTAATTTTCCTTCTATTATACCTATATATTTAATTGCATTTAGAAAAATACAGGTGTGGAAGTTTTCACATGCCATGGTATGAGGTAGAAATAGGAAAATCACATTGCTAAATGCATAAAATATAGACATTTAAGCAAAGCCTGCTTGGTCTTTACTTTCTTTTTGTCCCAGGTCACAGTCTCATCATTGAACGAGAAAGAGAATTTCCTAAAGGCTTACTTTCAAAACATCAGTGACTTTTCAACCAACTGATATGAAATCCTATTCTCTTTGCAATTCTTAAGGGGTAAACTGTACAGGTAGAGTCACATTAGACAGTAGGGATACAGCACCCTTGTTTTGGAGAATATTCAATAGTAAACCAGGTTCTGAATCTATTAATTTAACTTGTTATTCATTCTCATCACCATTGATAAATAAAAAAGAAAACTACCATTACAAAAACCCACAGATCCTGCAGCAGTAAACATTGAAAAACAGTTAAGATGAAAACCAAATAATTTTGCATTATAACTCAAGGTGAAGTTGATTCAGCTTGCAGTTATCCCAGACATCAGTTAGAATGATACTATGATTTGTTCAGTTCATTCTCACCTTTAACTTAAAAAATACCATAGTACATAAAAATTATGCTTTGGCATCAAACCAATACTAACATGTTATTTTTGTTACTAATTTCTACAAGAAAGTAATCAATTCCTCTAAATGCTTTACACTATGAGTGTTATAATAGATATGACATTGGTTAACTAAAAATCAAATTAATATTTTGTACTAACTTAAATAAGAGTTTTAAAGGGAATAATAGAACACAGGTAAAAGGGATGTAGAGCAGGATAATACAGGAGATTTGGAGGTTTAAGTCAAGATGTACCCAATATAGATCAATAAAACT
Source organism: Cricetulus griseus (assembly GCF_003668045.3). Taxonomy (NCBI): domain Eukaryota; kingdom Metazoa; phylum Chordata; class Mammalia; order Rodentia; family Cricetidae; genus Cricetulus; species Cricetulus griseus. The sequence goes on along the minus strand of NW_023276806.1, from coordinate 125,140,484 downwards.
ACTGATACATGCAGTAAAGAATATCCCAGGTGCCAGATATGAGCTAACCCTGTAGGAATTGTTTTTCAAGGGTGCCCCACAGGTTTCCCCAAACAGTACAGTCTCTAGTCAGTCTTTTTTGTTCTTCAAAACTATTGCCAGAAACATCACATAATCAATTTCATGATCCTCAGTAAGTAAGGGGGAACTCTGATGGAAGTGTCCAGCCTGCTATGCTACTTTCAAAATTCTGGAAGGTATGATGAAGGGAGATTACTGCTGAACCTTTAGCTATTGACAGATTCTAGAAGAAGGAGAGTCATTGTCTTTAGTTGTTTACCAATTGTTGGGCCTTTTGGGTGCCAATTCATAGCTCTAAATCTATGGTGGAAGAGAGAACCTACATTGGACTCAGTGTGTCATAAAATAAAACAGATAAAATGTGATAATTAGGTTCATAGGAAATAACAAACTAAAAATAAGTGGGAGAGAGATGACATAAAATGGGGGATGAGAATAATCAGTTTGAAGTATTGAATTATTTACATGTATAAAATTTTCAAAGAAAAAAATAATTAATAAAAAATGGGTATATCTTCATCTTTCATTCTCCTCCTCCAGATCCATTTGTTCAGTCTCATCCCCAGGTCTGTAGCAGAATACATAGTGTCATCTAACTCTCCCCTCTGATCTCATCGCTCCCCAAAACAGATCTTTTCCTCCAACCTTCTTTTCTCCAAATCATCCCATTATCCCAGCATCCAGCATCAAAAAGAATTATCTGTGAACATATAAGTTGAGTAGGCCAGGGAAATAGGTAAGCTATTTTCCCTGTAAACTTCACAACTACCGTCTTTCTTCCAAATCTAATCCCCCAGTCTCATTTCTTGTTCTGCAACAGAAAATCTTCTGGAGCCTTCCTCACCCCCTTGAGCATATCTTCTGTGGAACCCATGGATCTTTACCTTCTAACCACCCCCTACCCTTTGGTTTATACCATTCTATAAATCCAGCAAGCACTCCATATAACCTACAGGTCTCTCCTGCCATGGGAACAGGTAGGCTGACTTCAGATCTTCACCTCATGTTTTGTTCCTCCATAATCAATCCCCTCAACTAGCCCCACCTCTTGACCACAATATTACTACAGCCTTCCCTGCTCCCTCCATTTCCATGTGGATTCTATAGATCTTGTCCTCCTAACCTCCATTACCACTAGATACTTCATCTGAGCAGCCAAACCCAGCAGACACTATAGGAGATATTCAGGGTTAACCTCTATCTACTCTTTGCCTCTATCTCAAGGACAGTAAATAAGTATATCATAATGGAAGACTCCGTTTTCCACACTCTTGTAAACATCATAATATCCTTAGATATCCTCATCCCTGAGTGTTGGTTTTCAATACTATTTTACAGAAACACATTTTACCAGGAACCTGCAGTAGATGCACCTATCAATTCCACAGAAAATTTCTAACCAGACAAAATTTAACCACTACACTCTCCTAAAATCAAAAGAGAAAATAGGAAGCATGGAACAAAACACCCATAAAACTCAAACAAAACCAGATATCATCATATAGAACTATAATCTTTACAGTCACAGATGTACAGATTCTGTCATAAAAACACAATCAATAAGAACCAAGACAGTATGTCTATATGAGAGCTCAAGCACAGAAATCTGACCATAATAAGGCCTAATTATTCTATCATAGCTGTAGCATAGTAAGAAGATCTTAAAATAGCCTATATGGAGATGATAGAGTTTCTTAAAAATAAAGAATAAATCACTGGAAAAAAATCTAGGAAAATACAAACAGTAGAAGGAAATTAAAAAAAAAACCTGCTCAAGACCTGAAAATGGAAATAGAATCAATAAAGAAAACCCAAATTGAGAGAATTTTGGAAATGAAAAATCTAGAAATTCAAACAGCTACATCAGAGGCACTGCTTAGCAACATAATATAAGAGATGGAAGAGAGAATCACAGGCATTAAAGGCACAATAGTAAAGATTGGTACATTTTTCAAAGAAAATGATAAAGCCAAAAAATATCTATCACAAAATGCTGAGGAAATTTTGGACACTATGAAAAAAAACAGGTCAAAGAATAAAAGGAATACAAGAAGAAGAAGAAAAAAATCAAAGTTCTAGAAAATATTTTCAGCAATACAGAAAAAGAAAATTTTCTCAACTTAAAGGAGATGCATTTAAAGGTGCAAAAACATGATGAACATCAAATAGATTGGACCAAAAAGAAAATAATCTCAGCATCCAGTCCTCAAAACAGTAAATGTACAGAAAAAGCAAGAATAGTAAAAGCTGAAAGGCAGACCTAATAGAATTTGATGTCACTTCTCAAAGGACACTCTATAGCCAGAAGGGCATGACAGATGTCAAAGGACACTAAGAGATTCCATATGCCAGCTCAGACTATGATACTAAGCAAAGTTTCAATCATCAAAGATGGCAAAAATTAGTATATGATAGCAAAATTTAAGCAACATTTATATAAAAATACATCCCTACAACAGAAGAAAAACTCCAACCAAAAACAGGTTATTTATAAACATGAAAACACAGGGAATAAATAATCTCAAATGAGCAAATTCAAAAGAAGGGAAGTACACACACACACACACACACACACACACACACACACACACACACCAACATCACCACTGTCACCAGCACCACCAGCAATAGCATCAAAAATAAAATAACATATTACAAAATAGCATTGACATTTATCACAATCAAGGGTTGTGATTCCCCAGTAAAAAGAAACAGACAAGCAGCATAATTGAGAAAACAAGATCCATCCTTTTGCTGCATCTAGGAAACACATTTCAATAACAAAGATAAACATTACCCAGGGTTAAAGGGCTAGGAAACCCCATTCCAAGCAAGCGGACATAAAACCAAGTTGGTGTAATCATTTTAATACCTAAATATAAATCGACTTCAAAAAAACCTAATCAGAAGAGATAGGAGGGACACTATATATTCAATAAACGAAAAATCCACCAAGATGACATTTCTAGTCTTCACATCAGTGCCTCAAACATAAGGGCACCCATGTTTGTAAAAGAAATATTAAGACTTAAATACCATATTGACCCTCTCACAATGACAGTGGGAGACTTCACTACTCTACTGTCAGCAACAGATAATTAATCTGGACAAAAACTGAACAGAAAATCATTGGAGTTAATTGCAGTTATAAATCAAATGAACCTATAGATATTAAAGAACATTTCACTCACAGTACTCTTTGCACTTCATAAAGCTTTTCCCAAAATTGACTACATACTTGAACATAACATAAGTATTAACAGATTCAAGAAAATGAAAGCAACTTCTTGAATCCTATAAGAGTACTATGGATTATGGCTGGGTATAAATGGAAGAAACAACAGAAACCTTACAAACTCATGGAAACTGAAAAATTCTGTATTGAATGAAAAATGGTTCAAGACATATAAAGAAAGAAATTAAATAATTTCTACAATATAATGAAAATATATACATAACATATACAAACTTATGAGATACAATGAAGGGTGTTCTTAGAGGATAGTTCATAGCACTAAGGTATTGCATTAAAAAAAAAAAAAACCTAGAGAGGTATTTTACTAGCAACTTAAAAGCAAACTGAAAAGCCCTAGAGCAAAAAGAATAAATTACACACAAAATGAATAGACAGCAAGAAATTACCAAATTTAAGACTGAAAACAATAAAATAGAAACAAAGAGAATAATATAAAAAACAATGAAACAAAGAATTAGTTCTTTGAGAAAATCACTAAGATTGACAAACCCATATTCAAATAAACCAATAAACAAGGACAATATTGTGATTTAAATACAATACAACCCCTACAGAAAAAAAAAAAGGACTCATAATAAATCTCCTAGCCAAGAAAAAGCCCAGGATCAGATGATTTCAGCACAGAACACTGCCAGATTTTCAAAAAAGAATGTACTCCAGTACTCTTCAAATTATTCCACAAAATAAAAACAGAAGAAACAATGCATTTCATGAGGACACACTTACCCTGATTCTAAAATAATATAAATGCCCAATGACAAAAGCTAATTCCAGGCAAATTTTCCTTATGAATAAAGCTTCGAAAATACTTCACAGAATACTTACAATCTGAATGCAGGAACACATCAAAATATCATGTCATAATCAAGTAGGTTTTATCCCAAAGACACAAAGTTGTTACAATATACAAAAGTCAAAAATGTAACCAACCATATAAACACACTAAAAGACAAAAACAACATGATCATCTCAGTAGATGCACAAAGGCCTTTGACAAAATACAACAGTATTTCATAATAAAGATCCTGGAGAAATTGGGTATACAAGGTATATACCTCTAAAATATTGAGGTAGGTTAGAGAAAGTCTGTGGCCAAAATCACTGAAATGCAATCAAACTCAAAGAAATTCTACTAAAGTCAGAAACAAGACAAAGTTGTACACTCTCTTCATAGCTATTCAATACAGTACTTGAACTCTTACCTAGATCAATAAGACAACTGAAGAATATCAAACAGATACAAATTGGAATGGAAAAAGTCAGAGTATCTTTATTTGCTGACAATATGATAGTATACATAAGTGACCAAAAATATATACTGGGGAAACTGACAAAATCTTTGCGCAAAGTAGCTGAAAGCAAAATTTACTAGCCCTCCTATGTAAACAACACACAGATTGAGGAAAAATTAAAAGAAAAAAAACTCTAATAATATCATCTAACAATGCAAAATATCTTGGGAGTAACACTAAACAAGAAAATGATAGACTTGTATTGATGGGGGACATGCTTCTGTGTATGTGTTTGCCTTATTGGATGATAAATTACTGTTTGGCCAATGAGGTAGCAAGTTAGGTGGGACTAGGAGTCAAGGAGGATTCTGGGAAATGTAGTAAAGAAGTGGTGATCCAGGGAGGAAGTGATATAGCAGGGAGACTCATATTTAAGCAAGGGCAAGAAGGAAGTCGCCCCCCCTTCTCTCTTCCTCCTGGTCTCTGCTCTGGAGTCGCCATGTGATCCACTGGCAAGAGAGGGTGCCAGCGGAAGGCATCCTCAATAAGTCTTATAAAATATATAGATTTATGATAATTAAGACTGACCTAGCAGATGAGAAAACCTAGTCATTGGCCAAGCAGCATTTGTACCTAATGTAAGTCTCTGTGTGTTACTTGGGACCTTAAGCTGGTGGCAGGCAGAACTGGGTGGCCTGGAAGAAAGCACCCATATGGTGGCAGGGCTGGGGCGGCTTTGTGGAAAGACTTATTGTTACATTGTATGATTAAAAGATAAGTGTTTGAAGAAAGAAATTGAAGAAGATAACGAATGACCGACAAATCTCCCATGCTCATGAATGGGTAGGATTAATATAATAAAAATTGGTCATCTTAGTAAAAGCAATCTACAGATTCAATATATTTCTCAAAAAAATCCCAATACAATTCTTCAAAGATATTGAAAGGATGATCTCTAGCTTTATATGTGAAAGACCCCTGCCCCTTAGCCCTTTCTTTCTCAAGTTTGTCTCCTCTTCCTCCTGTTGGCGGCTTCCCCGATCCCCACCCCCGGCGGCCTTCCCCCGCCACCCGCCGCATGCCCGGCCCGAGAACAAGTGCCTGGCCCGAGAACAAGCGCCCGGCCCGAGAACGAGCACCAGGTGGGCCGGCCCGAGAATGAGCACCGGGTGGGCCGGCACGAGGGCGAGCACCAGGTGGGTCGGCACGAGAACAAACACCAAGTGAGCCGGCCTGGAGCCCTGCCCCTGAGCCCCCGCCCGAAGAGAAACACTCCGTCCCAAGGTCTCCGCCCCCAAGGTCAGCCATCAGGAAGCGGAGGGGGGGGAATTGAGTCTGCTGTACCAGACACCAGACCTTGAGAATATGCTGATCTGGAATGGCTCTGTGTCTCATTTGAACCATCCAATAGAAATAATTCTGTATTTCGCCTCATTTGAAAGACTCTATGTTTCACCTCATTTGAATAACTCTGTACTTTGCCTCATTTGAATAACCCTGTATAGCGCCTCATATACATTGACCAATGGGAATAGCTCTGTATAATGCCTCATTAGAATTATCCAATAGAATCCCTGCTCCTAGCTTGCGCCTTTTTCCCTATATAAGGACCCCTTTCCCTTGGCTCGGGGCGCTTAGCCACACAGAAGCTAAGTCGCCCCGGGTACCCGCGTCTCCAATAAAGCCTCTTGCTTTTGCATCCAAGTTCGTGGCCTCGCTGATTCCTGGGTGCGGGTCTCCTTCTACGAAAGTACCTCTTCGGGGGTCTTTCATATGGAATCATTAAATCCCATAATAGTTAAAAGAATCCTGACTAAATAAATCTCTTAGAGGTATCAAATATTCCCAATTTCATGTTATAATACAAAACTATAGTAATAAAAACAGCAAGAAATTAGCATCCAAACAGACTTGTGCATCCCTGGAATTGAATTGAAGACTGAGACATAAATCCACACGTAAATGTTCAACACTTTTAATAACCAGGGAGAATCAACTGAAAATTACTTTGAGATTTCAACTTACTCTTGTCAGAATGGCTAAGATCAATAACAAGTGATAACTTATGTTAGCAATGATGTAGAATATGAGGATAACACATTCTAGTGTAAGTGGAAACTTTAACAGCTACTAGGGAAATCAGTCTGGTGATTTTTCAGAAAGATAGAAATGGATTGACCTCAAGATCTAGCTATGACACTCTTTGTTGTATACTGAAAGGATGCTGTATGATGCCAAAAGGACACTTCATTAATCATGTTCATTGTTGCTCCATTCATAATAGCCAGAAACTGGAAATCATCTATATGTCCATCAATGGAAAAATGGAGAAAGAAAATGTGGTACATTTACAGAATGAAGATTTTCTCAGCTGTTTAATAAAATGACATTATGAAAATTATAGACAAATGAACAGAACTAGAAAAAAGTCATCCAGACCGAAGTAAGTCAGACCAAGAAAAATAATATGGTCATATTTGCTTATATGTGCACATTAGACTTCAAATAAATGATACACAGGCTACAATTAGGTATAGATGTAATAGGTATAAAGAAAGTGACTAGAGGGGTCACTTTCTCTATACCTAAGGGATTCCCCCAGAGAGGGAGAAAGAGAAAGGATTTTATGGGTGAATTAGGAGTGCAAGAGATGGAAACAGGAGGATCAGATGAGGAAGGGAAGGGAAGGTGGTGCAGAGAGAGGGAATCTGGGTAGAGACAATGAGAATCAAGGGACATTTAAGGGAAAGTATGGAAACCTAGTGCAGTGGAAACCTTAAAATATATGAAGCAGATCCTATTGAAGTCTCCAAATAAGGGAGTCCCAACTGGTCATTTCCTGTCAACAAAGGAAGCTTCCTATAGTCTAATTGCGTTATTTACAATTGATTTGTTGGACAAAGGGGACCCATGGAAATCCCTCCAATATGTGGCTGTTTTGAGGACAGTGGGTTGTATTCTATAAACTGGCAACTTGGCATGATTGCTAAAGAAAACATCCTCACAACTCATTGAATATGCACACTTCAAGCTGGAGTCTATGAAGAGCCTCCAACTCTAAGTTCTAGTATCTCTGGTAGAGGAAAGCTCTTACAGTCTACAAAAAGAGAAACATACACACAAACGCTATAGGGGGAACCTGTAGCCATGCCTGCTTAGGGGCTGGCTACATTTAGACTAAAAGGGGAATTATAGGGGAACCTGTAGCCAGCCCCTAAGCAGGCGTGGCTACAGGTTCCCCTATACAACCCTGTCCCAAAAATCTTTAATCTACAATGCAAATATGCAAAAGCAATGGTGGCACAAAGCTTGTGAGAGTAACCAAGCAACGTCTGCTTTAACTTAAGACCTGATCCTTGAGATGGAATTCGTACATGACATTTCTTACTTGGGTGACCAAGAATCCAGGACTAGATAGCCCAGCGACCTAGGTTGAAATTAAACACTAATGGGGAAAAAGGTGTGATAGAATGACTCCTAATTATATCCTGCTTTACTCATAGATCAGTGCCTTATTCTGTAATCATCAGATAAATTTTTTACTGCATCATATAGGGATGCACAGCCAGATATTACTGAGAGAGAGAGACAGAGAATGAGAGAGACAGAGAGAAAGAGAGAGAGAGACCTTGGAAACACATCACATATACATTGTCTTAATTAAATTCCTCCCGTCAAAGCTCAATGAAACCTTTGGAAAAGGATGCAGAAAGAAAGTGCAAGATGGGTAGAGCATACCAGGAGAACAGTTCTCTCTAAATCAACATACACAAATCTCATATGAACTCACAGAGGCTAAGGCAGCATGCAGAGTGCCTACAATGCCTTGCATAGGTCCTGTGTGTATATACTATAGCTTTCAGTTTAATGTTTTTAATGGGACTCCAGAGTATATGAGTGAGTGGGTCTCTGATTCTTGTGCCTTATCTTAGGCTCTTTTCCTTCTACTGGTTTGCCTTAATCAATTTCAATTTGATGGTTTCTGTTTTGTCTTATTGTATCTTATTTTGCTGTTTTGTTGTTATCTCTTGAAAGCCTGATATTTTCTATTGAGTGACAGAAACTTAGTGGTTCTGGATGGGAGGGGAGAAAGGAAAGAACTGGGAAGGAATAAGAAGAATAAAGTATAATCAGGATATATTTTATAAGGAAATAATGTGTTTTCAATAAATGGGGAAAATAAAAATAAAGAAAAATGATGTGCTTCTTTGAAAAGAGAATTTAAAATAGATCAAAATATTTTTGAGTCAACAAAATATCATGAGGACAAATAAACTATGAACACTTAAAATAACTAAAAATATTGTTAATTTTGCTAATATTGAATTAGGAATTTATATAAAATTTATGTGATTTTGACTATTATAAATGCATCTTTATTTTTCCACTAGGTCATTTTTTAATTTTTCTACATAACTGACAATATGTAGGTATTGTTGTTCTTTCCTTCTTTCCTATTTCTTATTTCCTTCCTCACTTTTTCTTATCTTTCTTATCTTTTATTTCCTTATTACAGCTGAAATTTATTGAGAGGCCAGGCCTAATTTGGGAATGTGGAAAATTGGTAATAGTGTTTTAGGGACATTCCTGTGACAGGCATGTTTTAAGTCTGTCATTTGAACTTGGCTTCAAAATAGCAAGGGAGACAGCAAAGGAGTATCTTGCTGAGTGTTCCAGCAAGGTATACTTCATCATGTAGTGGCAAGAGGGCCTGGCATGGTCATGGCATAAACTGGAAAATCTGACAGATAATTTTATAAATTGATGATAGGGGATATGGATTATTCATTGATGGAGAATAGAAGTACAAACATAGAGTGGGGAAGAGATAACTCTGCTTGTATTTGAGGATAACTGGAAATGACCTTTTATTTTACAATACATAAAAAATAAGATGGACACATATAACTAAGGGTTGACATGTATATATAAATTTGTATGCATGCCTAGTAGGCATGTGTATCACACACACATACACACAGACGGGGGGGGGGGGATGAGTGAAAGGGAGGGAAGGAGGGAGGGAGTGAAAGAGAGGGAGAGAAGGAGGAGTGGGAGAGAGAGAGAGAGAGAGAGAGAGAGAGAGAGAGAGAGAGAGAGATCAATTTATGTATTTTACCACAGCAACAGTATGAATCAATTGTGGTGCACTGAGTGCTAGGTCAGCCTAGATCTTAGATTCTAGAGATGCACTCCTGAAAACTACCCAGAAACCACTCATTTCTTCTGAGAAATGACTAGTCCTAGTACTGAAGTATAGAAAAGATGTCTGAATAATCATGTGACTGAAATGAAAAATTCTCAAAGAATGGTGGCTGTCATGTGCATAGGATGAGGCTAACCTAAGGAACGTTATACTAGCTAAATATGGGACATATTTAGATTCAAAATAAGTTGTGATATTAGAACACAACCCATTAAATGGAATAAAGAATAAAGGCAGAATGAAATGGTACCCTGGTGTCTACTTCCAGGCTGCAGCATTTCTGGCTTTAATGTATTGAAAATGCTAACTGGAGATAATAATTGCTTTTTAACTGTTTTGCCATTGTAGATTTTTAATTATATTAATTGAAGCAGGCCCAGATAAATCACATTTAAGTACAGAATATCTAAAAAATAAATAATTCCTGCCATTGTTTCAATATTCAAAAAGCAATCTTTTCATTGCCCAGCAATACCAACTCATGCCTTTCCAAAATAAATGGTGTGTGTGTGGGGGGGTGTGGGTGTGCGTGTGTGTGTAAAGGGCAGGGCATATTTTTGAAAATAATCTGATTAAGAACACTTAAAATGATTTGACATTTACAGACACATAAGGAACACTTAAGAAAATCAAAGTTCTATGAATTTTGAATTGTAGGTCAATTATATTCTCTTTGAATACTTATATTAAATAAAAACTTGGGAGCACTATTTATTATTTACATTTTGCTCCAGGATTTTAAAAACAATTATCTTATTTAGTCTCTAAAGTAATCCTATGAAATGTACATGATCATCATTGTTACAGTTCCACAGATGAATAAAACAGAATTAGTAAGCTTAGATAATTTACAAAATCTACAAAGATGCTCCCCAAACAGGAACTTGGATTTGTAACTAATTTTTAAGACACAAAACATTTCATTTAACATTCCTCTATTCCAAACCTGGAAAGATTAACAGCAATTTTTTTCTAGTAGAAGAAGATATAATCTGATTGGAATCATCATAATGCAAACAATAGATAGTTGTTGCCATCTGGTTACTCATTTGGCCTTTTGATATTTCCTACTATGTGACATAGGTGGTCTCACTTTGCTCCCTTTTGGCTGCTTTATCTTTGCAGAGATATGGTACCCTTCATAGCAGTAAGAATAAAGAGGACTTGCTAACTATATTAAACTTCATCCTAAAAATGAAAATGATTACTGAGGCAGAATAATATGGGTATATGTCAAATTTTGTTTTGTATTGAGTCATGATCCTATAATTTTATCTTTAAGAAATCTATTTTCACCCCAGAAGTGAATTTTTCTTTGCAGAATATAGATAAATTTTACCACAGGGAAACTCTTTAATGCCTTCTTACAACCCTAACTGTTAGCTAACTTAGAAGCTCTATAAAATTGCATACCCCTTTCCCTCTCTAAACTCAATCTGACCTCTTGTTCTTGCTCTAGGTCTTAGTCATTAAACAAACCTAGAGGAACACAATTGTCAGGTTTGCTTTTGTTCACTCTTGATGAATAAAGATAGCTTTTCTCCACATTCTTACCTCCTGTAAGCAAAAGTAATAATGCTCTCTCGACTAGCTCAGCACCAATAGTGAGGTATCCTAATTCATTTATCTGAAGTAGTATTTTTTATCCTGTTTTTGTTAGGCATGTTGGGAATATTTTTCCTCCTTTCCTTTTATTCCAAATCGGATTCATCCTCACCTCCAGTTGTGATAAATAATGATAATTTATCAACCTTACAGTATATAGAATCACCGGGGAGATGGCCTGTGTGCATGCCTGTGGGGGGCTGAGTGGATTCACTCCCTGGTTAGGATCCTGAACTATGTAAGTAGAGTAAGAGAGTTGACCAGCTAGTGGCACTTGTTCTTTAATTCTAGATTGAAGATATGATATGACCTGCTTTTTTCCATCTTCTGCCACCTTGACTTCCTCACTGTCATGGCTTGTACTCTGGAATTGTGAGCCAAATTAATCCATTTTCCCTTAAGTTGCTTTTGTCAGAGTACTTAACACAACAACATAAAAGAAACTCAGACAAATATGGTACTGAGAAGTGGGGCCATTTATATCACCAACAAGACCATGTACTTCTTACCTAAGAAATTTGAAATTGGTCTTTGGAAGGAATGTTGTGGCATTTGAAACTTTTCTTCAGAAAGTCCTAGAATGCTGTGATTAGAATGCAGTGGTTGAGGTGAGAGTTTACAAGATTGATGCAGGAACTGTAGAGTGGAAGCCAGCTTCTGTGGCCTCAGAGGGGAACATAAGACATCTCCAAAGAACTAGCCTAAGGGCCATCCATGTGACATTTTGAAAAAGAATCTGACTTCATTCTATCCATGTCCTGAGAACTTGAGTCACACTGAATTTAAAGATAATGGATTAATTTTATTGGAAGAAGAAAGTTATGACATCAACCTTTAATTTGTGACAAAGAATAGAGACTACAAAAGCTATAACTGTTAAAGAAATCAGCACCATTAAAGAGAATCTTGACTCTTGATACTGGAATAATAGGAAAGGTACCTAGGGGGCAAGATCCCACCCCCATAAGCATCAATTTATAAAGACACAAATTTATATGAAAATGGGGAACATGAACTGATAATTTGGAAGAGAGGTTTCCTCTTCCTGAAAAGTAGCTGTCCAGAACACTGTTTCCACAAGACCGCACAAACGTTTTTGCAACTGTTGTCCAAATAATTACACTCCACCTAGACACAGTAGAATTTGGCAGTATCACCAAAGTGGTGCTGTTTTGAAGGTGTGAAAGATACACGATTGTGTAATGAAGTTGTGCACTCTAGTTTTTTAGAGTCTCTGAGGCCAATGCATTAGAGATTAGAGGTCCTGACAGGAGGCCTCTGTGAAACCACTGTGAAGCTTTGAAAGTGAAGCTCAGGTTACAGTGGAGACCCTGGTATGTTGGAGATAGTTGGTCTGTTGGGACATCTGCTAAGGAGAGCTATAGGCATATAGTCTGGATATCCCAGGGGAGAAGAAAGGGTGATATCATAGGTAGAGATAAAGACGCAGAAATATCTTGGCTTTTCAGAGTTTAATGAATTTCATCAATAGATCCAGATTTCAGACATGAAACCCTAAGATTCAGTAATTTTCTTGCTTTAGTCTGATCATTCTTTGCTAGGCCTGATTCTTCTCTGCTGGAATAGAACAGTTTATTCTATCCCATTGAAAGTTGGAGGTAGGTAACATTTATTTGATGCATAGGCATTCACAATCAGGAGATTGCTTAGTCTCAGATAAGATGTAGAGTTTAGACATTTATAACATTAGAATTATTATGTTATGAAGACTTATTGTGGAGAATGTATCCCTTTCACACTACCTAATCATATTGTCCAGTAAATTGAAAGTCAAGGTAAGACATATTTTATCTTTATAGTTCATGGCCCATTAAAAGTAATAATTTTTGTCTTAAAATTATTCAATAACAGTATTTAATAATAATTCTGCAGCTTATAATATCACCTAGTGGCATACATATAAATTGAACAGTAGTAAAACTGATTTGTATTTTCAGGTTGGGAAATTTCAGAGAGCCTGAAATTTCTGTTTGACCTTTCAAAAACAGCTCTCATAGAAAAATAAGATGAGTCACATTTACATCTAAACAGAGTTATAAGAATTAAATAATTAAAAGTTTGCAAGTAGGACAGGTAAGCATTTGAACAGGAATTATTTCTCAGAAGGAAACCAAAAAGAGAGAGTCAAGATTGCAATTGCTGAGAATATTTTACATCTGTATCTTAATTAAGCAACCAAAAATGACTTTATTATATCCTGCAGACATTTGATGTAAATATTGGTAACTTAAGTTTTATAACTTATATACCTAGATATATATATATATATATATATATATATATATATATATATATTAACAAATTATCTGGTGACAATGGAAATTTTATGTTCATGTTGAACAAAGTGTTTCAGTTATCACAGGAACAGACCAAATATTGTTTGGTTCCTCATCTAAGCAGATGAACCATCTGAATTTATAACCAGAATTATTGCTGTTGTTTAGAATGATACTCATTTGCAAACATCTATTTTATTTACATTTTAGCTACTTGTGTCTTTGTGTACACAGGTTCTCTCTTTGAACCAGAAGGTCATGTTTCTTGACTAGGCAACAAGCCAGAAAACCCCATTAATGCATAGTATATGGCCCAACTTAAACTGTGGTTACAGACATTTATGGGACTCTTGGCATGTTAAATGAGTGCTAGAATCTGAACTTCAGGCTTCAAGACTGTGCAATTATTACACTTAAAACATGGATCCTTCTAATTTGCACCCATGAGTTGTTATTGAAGCATATGCCCACCCAAGAAAATTGTCACTATTTGAATGTGACTACTGATATGAAAGTGGATACTCAACATTTGTTGAAATTGCCCAACATAAAAATGTCAATTGCTTAAAAATCAGGATATTTAGTCAGTTTAGTTATTACAAACAAAGCTGTATATCTCAGTCTGATTTTGAAATAAAAGGTGATTAATTTTAAAAACAGGCATTAAAAACTTTAGAGTCAATTCAACTTCTATAATCACTAATCTGTATCACTTGTCATTATTGTCAATAGGCCCACACAAGACCAGCCCTGTCAACAATAAGCCAAGAAAGGAAGAGGGGCCTTTGTGTCCTACCCTTTTCTTTGGATTTATTGGTTATCAATATTTTCTCAGAGAAGGAAATTATTGTCTTCAGTTGTGTATCCAATCCTGAGCCCACCTGGTCTTATGAATAGCTTCAACCCTGAGTCACACAGATGGTGATGAATAATATAGATAGACCACCAAACAAAACCAATAATCATGAACTTGATAGATGAATTCATGCTGAGAGAGAATGGTGTACAGGTAGGACATGATAGATTTAGTATGCAAGGTATATGTAAGCAATGTCACGAAAGCAAGACAATAATATGCATTTCTTTTAAAATTGCCCCCAATAAAAGAGATTTTATTATTCCAAAGTGAATTTGCTTAGCCTTATAAACCCAACAATCTGTATAAAAGACTTTTATTTTCTTTCTTTTTTATTATTTTTTATTTGAATTAGAAGCAAGATTGATTTACATGAAAATTCTAGTTCCCTTCTCCCTCCCTTCCTCCCCTACCACCACCCCCAACTAAAATCCTACCTATCACATAACCTTTCTTCTATTCTTCACCTGACTCAACCTTTCTGCTCCATCATTTTCATCTTACATATAAGCATAGAATTGCAATTTCTAAAGATACATGTGTTAAAATAAGGTAAGGGTATTCTTTTTTTTCAATTTGTGTTATTTCCAATCCCACTTCCTACTCCTTTCCCTCTTCCTGTTCTTCTTACCCTTCCCCATCCCACCTCTGTATACTCCTCAGAGAGGGTAAGGCTTCTCATGGGGAGTCAATGAATTCTGTCACATCAATTTAGGCAGGACCAGTTCCCTTCCCTTGCTAGATCTAGGCTGAGCAAGGTATCCCTCCAGAGAGAATGGGCCCCCAAAAGCCAGTTCAATTACTAAGGATAAATCTGCCCCCACTTCCAGTGATCTTATAGACTGCCCAAGCCACACAACTGTCATCCACATTCAGAGTGCCTAGTTTGGTCCTGTGTAGGTTCCCCTACTGTCGGTCTGGAGTCATTGAGCTTCCACAAGTTCAGGTCAGTTGTTTCTGTCAATATTCCAAAAGTTGTCTTGACCCCTTTGCCCATATTATTGATCCTCCCTCTCTTTGACAGATCTTTAGTTCATTTTTAATTAAAAGAAAATAATTTCATGAATATTATGATGAAGTATTTATAACACCAAATGATGTCTTTTGTAGAGAGTATGCAAAGCTGTCTGTCATTGGTGTTCTGCATTTCCTTTACTCTTTCAAGTGGTGCTCACTTCTAACTCTAACCAAACTGTAAGCAGATTCAACAAGAATGAAGTAGCCTTCCCTTATGTAAACTAAGAAATGATCAAAAGGAAAAATTTCAAGCATTTGTGAATTGCATTCCAATGTTATGGGTTGTCATAGCTATAATTCAAATCCCAGTTTTATGACCTTGTCTGATTCTTGCATTTGTGTATCAATAACTGATAATGAAGGGCCAGTTGTCAGGCAGACCCTGTGCTTAGCAATTAAATTAGAATGCATGAACAATAGATGTACTCTCTATTTGTAGAATAGCTATGTCTTATATGTGGAAATAATGTAGTTTAAAACACGGGAAACAAATAGATGGCACAAATATCATATGCCTTGAAGAGAAATTCTAGGAATATGATAAGATCCTTGGTATGTTTCGAAAATCTACAGAAAATACTTTCTCTGATTCTATTCATAGTCTTGGAATGTGATATTTCAAATTATCCTGAGAGACTGAAGGCAAGGTGGACGTTGTACCTAACTTTGGTCAATAAACCTTCAAAAATATGATACAAGAAATTGAAAATTATTTGTACAATGAGATTAACTTGAAATTGAAACCACCAGTAAAACCTGGAGACCACTAGATTACATCTTGGAGAATGGAAGACTACACTAGGGATGTGAAATTACTCATTTCACAAACAGTCAACCCCCAGATATATAAACGAGAGCATTTAGCAACAATCAGAAAGAAGAAAAAGCACAAGCTGATCATAGAACAATGAGTGATTGCAGAGATGAGATTGGAGGAAGCCTGGTGGGGAAAAAGCACAAGAATAACACAGCTGAGCCTCCCCCAAAACAGGAACTCAGAATAATGAAGGCAGTGAGTAGTTTTTATTGAGAACACTCAGTTTGGGGTACGTTGTTATGCATCAAGAGGTAATGGAGAGTGTAAGAGAAACCTAATTTAGCTTACAGAGTCTTGGAGACCTCTAATAAGGAAAGTTTTAAAGGATGAACAAAAGAGTCATTGAAACAAGAGAAGTGTATTCTGGAAGAAGGAGATGATAGATGCAAATCATCTTTGCTAGGATTTATTCCCTGCTCTAGAATCCATTGTTTTCTACTTTGCCCCTGTACTCAGGCTTGAGTTTTTGTCCTTAAGTATCTGAAAACTTACTGGAGTAGACAGAAATGCGAGATCCTCTGCTACCTGGCTACAGTCATTATTGCTTCACATTCTGGCACAAACTGCAGGATTCATCTATGAAAACCGGTTGTGATCTTAACCTTTGCTGACAAACATCCTAATTCCTGCAATTTGTTTCAAACTTCTTTGTTGTTTCTTACTACACCTCACTGGATATTTTGGATAATGACAATTCATGAATATAGACATTAAAAGACTGTATCAGAGATGTCACAGAGATGGATAGATACATAGTTGGCTGTGAATGGTTGATAAATGAAAATAACAAGCCATAGAGAAATATTTAAAATTAATTCAATAATTTAAATTCAATTTTCATAAAATGATTCATGTTTTATTTATTACTACTTACCTATATATAGTACCCCAACATCTACACATTCCTGTATGAGAGCTCCAATGGCAGCTTCTGTACCCACAATCCTAGGACTCTTATTTTGTTCTATATTCTCTTGATATTGTCTGTACATACTTCTAAACAAGACTCAGTACACATATATTAGTTAAACTTGCTGCTGAGATTATATATTGAAAATGTCTGCTTACCTTGGCCAGTTATTAATGACCCATATTGGCACTTTTACATGTGGCTAAGGATGGAAGAATAACAGGAGTTGGGCAAGGCAATTTATGTGAAAAAACTTCAAGATAGACAGCTTTTTAAAATCAGTATCTACTATTTTTGCAGCTTACAACTTATCTTCAAAGACACCATGTTAGCCTTCCCCGCTTAGAATGTTTTATCACACAAAAGTATGTCTAGAAGCTAGATACTTATTTATCTCAAAAACTGAAGGATAATTTAATGCTCCTTTACTAAATGCTGATATCATTATACATTTGCTCCTGGATAGGATGAGTTCATAATGTAGATTCACAGCAGATAGCTTATTTGTATAGAGGCAATAATATTTAGCAGGCAATACCATTGATTTTCAGCATTCTTATCCCTTACATGAAAACATGCAAGATGTGACTAACAAGCAGATTCCAGAGCATTACTGTTATCTTGTGAGGCTGAGATGTGTAACATCTTCCTTCTGGTTTTGGTGATGAGGCTCACTCTTAAAGGATTCAGTGAAGGTCTCTGACTAGGTCTAGTGATTGAAGGGATTTTTGCAGAAAACCAACAAAATAATTATCTCTCTAAGTTTCATTGATTTCCAAAGAAATAATGTCTCAACTGATACTTATAATTCTTTTCATAAATAGTCTCTTCAGAGGCCAATTTAGTTTACCAGGCAGTTATATTACAAAGTATTTGGCCCAACTAAATTTGATTTTCTAAATGACTAGGTAGGCATTTATTGTGAGCAAAGGTTCTAGATAATATGAAAAGGTCAGGTAAAAGCTAAAATATGTAAATCTCATGCCACTATTCACTGGAAATAAGCTATGTCTTCATTGAGTAGGTAAATTCAATTGTATTTCTCTTCCATAATAATCAAGGAATATAAGAAACTCTCATTCAGAATTGGTAAAATAAATAGAAATCCAGGAATTCTTTTGTAGAACAATAGTCATCGTGCAACACATTGATGTAGTATATTTTCCAAGTTTCTTTGTAGTTTTATGACTTCTACTTTCCAGAGTCCGTGAACATATTAATAGTATTTACTAAACTATAAACAGGATAATGACCTAGTAAGTTAAATGATTCACTGGAAAAGTGAGAGGCCAAAATCCTCTCAACCCCTGTTTAGTAGACTGAGATGTGATTCCTTTTTCCTTCACACTCTGTTCATTGTAAAGAAATACACATGGCTACAATGATTAACATACCAGTAAAAAATAGAGACACAAAAGCTTCTATTTTGTATAAATAGATTGTATAAAAAATAAGTTACGCTTGTTTTTTACATTTTCTATGTATTTTTTACAAATTATAATTTTACATGTCAATCTCTTCTGCCTCTCTCCCCTCCCCTCCTAATCCCCCACCATTCCCTTCACCCCTCTACTCCCCATAGAAGGTAGAGCCCTCCACAGGGGCTCCCCAAATTCCACAATATCATCCTGGGCCAGGTCTAGGCTCTCCCCCATGTATCCCGGATGAGAGCATCCCTTAATGTGGGATGGGCTCTCAAAGTCACTTCTTTTTTTTTTCATTCATTCATTTAGCATATAAATAAGGTCATGCACAATTATGATACACAATACAGTATGTTCACCATGGCATGGCTAAATTAAACCAATTAACATGTTATATCACACATATTCATCATTTTTGCTTTGAGAACACTTAAAGTATACTATCTCACAACTTTTAAAATATAGCATATTGTTATCAACCATATTTATCATGCTCTCAGTAGACCTCAAGATTTCACAGAGTACATGCCTCTTGTCCAACTGCAGTTTTATATCCTTAAACCAATTGTTTCCCCATTGTTAAAAACCCACATTGAAGCCTAATAGCCACAATTCTGCTCTCTGTTCCTATTAGTTCATTATTTCTAGGTTACACATAAAATTGATATCATGTGACATTTGTCTTCCAGTGTGTCACTTATTTTTTTTTGGCAAGTATATAACTTTACTACTTACTAATGATGAAATCAAATTTTCATTCACAGGTGAGCACTCTCTGAAACACTGGATTCATCACATATTTGAGTTTCAATTAATATATATATATATATATATATATATATATATATATGTATGTATAATTGTATAATATAGGTATGCTTTGGGGATCAGATCATATCAAATTCTATTTTGCTTAATTTGAAAGCAGTATTCATTTGTGTGTCTGGGAGAGAAAATCTCATGCCCATGAGTTGAAATAAATTGCTAATTAGTCAAAATCCCCATTAAAGCAGAATTATCTTGATCTGATAATGAGATAAGAATTGGGGAGTTAAAGTCTTTTTTCCCCAATAGTTTTCCTTACTATATCCAACTATAAAGAAAATATAATATGATAATGTTAAAAAACAAGTGAATAATTCTGAGTTAAATAATCCTGATTTCATAAGAAAAATAAAAAAAAATAATAACTTATTTTTGTGCATCATTATGTACAGTGAGCAAAGGAAACATTAGGTAGGTACAGAAGATACTCTCTAAAGATAACTTTACCAGATAACAAACCTCTTAGCGTGAAACCAGTGTAATGGCCATGAGACATCCAAAACAGCTATGCGCCTGATTTTGTGCTCATGGCAAATGCCAATATCCTCCTAGACAGAACAGGTACAGGAATGAGAACATGTGGGCAAAAGAGAGATTAGAGGGATGGGTGATGAGGAAAGTGTCACATCTATTTTCTCCTTATTTAGAAACACAGAGCCCTGTTTCCTCCCGAAGACTGAAGAAATCACTTACCACACCCTGGAAAACAGAGCTATTGGAAAGCAGGGAGCAAAGGCAATATTATTATCTCAGTTCCTGCCTAGAACTGCAGCCCTAGAACTGCAGGCAAGGAGATAGAGTGCAGCACAGAGAATGTGGCAGGCTGTCCCAAAAGGTGAAACCTTGACACTGTTGGGAGGTGTCAGAATTGAAGATCATATGAGGGGGAGGGCAATGCTGGAGCAAACTCCTTCAACTGTTTACAAAGCATAAGGTTGAGCTAAAGACTAAAGCAGAAGAGCTCAAGCATCATTCTCTACCAGGTATCCTGATTGCTTGGGGCCCATGTGAAATTGTTCTGGGATATCTATCATGATTGTGAGGACTGCAAATAATATATTTTATATAATATGCAGAAAAGGCCTTAAAAGCCAACATTTTTACCCAGAGATTTGTGTGGGTTGTCTGGTCTCACTTGCCTAATTTTTTGCCTGCTCAAGCACCTGTACCTAGTCCTCTTCCCCCTGCTGTCTTTCACATGAACAACTGGATTCCCTTCTTTCTCCCCCAGGTGTTTCTTTTGATGTCTAATCCTCACCACCCTTGTTGCATATATGATGTTGTAATTAAATAGTTGACAAAAGCAACTCAGGTAGAAAAAGTTTATTTTTGCTTTATATTTCTAAGCAATATCTGTAACTACATAAATGTTCCTTTCAGAGAACCTTCATTCGTCATCCATTACCTCTTTATCTATGCCATCATGTATAAGTTCCCTCATGTAATAAAATTGAAACCCCTGGCCTTTGTCTCTCTTTTGTCCTCTCAAAACTTCTTAGGCACATACTGGGATATACCATGAACAGAATATCTTTTTGTAGATATCTCTAATATATTAACTCAGTTTTTATTCTCAGTAACAGAGTTTGTATCTCTCCTTACAAGTTTATGATTCCTTTAATTCTTTCCACAAAACATCTGTGTTTCTTTTGGTTATTTTTCCATTAAACCTGGATGACAGAAATTGTCTTGGCTGAACATGACATCTTCATTGCTTCATCTGTTCACCACAACTTCTTGTTATCATGTCCTTTACCTCAGCTTCCAAATTAATCCCCCTAAACTTCTAGGACATTCTGTGTAGCATACATTTTCTGCTCCAGCCTATTCAAAAATTCAACAAAATTTAATCCTTATTAGATGGCAAGTCTTACCTAGTAAATTCTTTCTCCAGTTAACTTTGTTTCTCATTGATTTGCAGTCACGTTGAGATAACTGCAAGTCCTTTCCTTCACACCATCATTTCAAATTTTCTTTTGTATTTATTTTAACTTAATTATTTTTCCAATTGATCCATTAATATTTGTCCAGGGAAAGTCAGCTACAATAGTGCTACTTGACAAATCCAATGGCCACAGAGACATTGTTATTTTGTTTCCTGGGTTCTTAGATGAATCCTATCAGTTAGGTGATCTGGCAGGCTTATATGTGTGGGCAGGATTTGGATTAATTGGCTCCTGGTTTCCTTCTGGCTTCAGTAAGAAACATTAGCTGAGGAGAGGGCAAGATGAATGGTAGATAGGTGGGAGTTTTTAATCTATCAGATACCTTTCTGTAAGGATGTATACATTGACAACTTGGACTGCTGATATTTCTATTTCAATAGTTTGTAGGAAGTTTCATTCACCTTCTGCAAATCTCCTCATCATCTGATGGCTTTTGGTCTATGGAAAGAGAGGGTTGATTACTGGTTTTTATTGTGCCTTATACATGAAAATACATTTGGAAAGAGTTACTGTATGCATCATTCTTGACTCACAATAACTTGCAATATCTTAGCGATTGGCAATATGTACAAATTAACAACTACATTTCTGTTTTTTTTTCTGTCAATGTTGACAGAATTTGGCATTCCTTGAAATATCTGCTTCTCATGGAATATGTGACTACAGCCTTCTTTTTGTCTTAGTTCACAGTTCTCTTCCCAGTTTCATTGATTAAGTCTCCCTGTTCTATCCAACTTTTGAATATTGAAGAACACTGAAATGCTTTACTCTTTAGCTACTCCTCTTCTCTCAGTAAAACATTTGTCTTTGTGACTAGCTTCAGCACTGTGACTTTCCAATAACATCTGTATATGTTAATAACATTTTGTTTCTAGTTTTATTGAACAGAGATCTTGATTTTCAAACGATCCACAATGTAGGTACCTCATATTAAATTCTAAGCTTTTCAAAACAAACAGCAAAACCTTTAGTTATCTTGCTGTTTCCAGTTGCCTTTAATTCAGTAAATGCTTTCACCATCTGCCCCAATTAGTGGTTCCAAATGTCTTTGAGTCTATCTACATTTTCCACTTAACCTTTCATGTCAAATGTACTTACATACTCATAGTTCTGGGGACAGGACCTAGCACTTCACACGTGCTCAGTAAACACACAAACACTGAGCTGTAACCCCAGGCCTCATTTACTATATTTAACAGAAAATTTTATTGCCTGTATCCTAAATCTATACATTTTACTGTATTTACAGCTCTAACAAAAAAAATCATGATTGCCTTCCTGTAACCTGCTTCCCTTGTTTTAAAATATATTTCCCGACCATGTTGTACATACATTTTTGTTGAATTCTAGGAACTATTTAATTTCTTTATTTCTTCCTTGACCCAGGGTTGATGCAATTGAGAAAGCAAAGAGATACCTTGATAGAGGGAGCCATTATTCAGTTAATGAGAAACCTAGTATGAGGGAAATTCCAATGAATCCACAAGGATGACCCCAACTAAGAATATAAGCAATAGTGGAGAGGCTACTCTACATGCCCTTCCCTTATAATGAAATTAATGGGGGTTGACCTTCTGTACATATGTTTCTCTTATTGGATAATGAATAAAATACTGTTGGTCAATAAGGCAGGAAGATAGGCAAGTCTAGGAGACAAGGAAAATTCCTGGAAACATAGGCAGATGGAGTCTCTATGAGGGACCAGGAGGATAGGACATGCCAGGTGTTCTCTGGTAAGATAAGGCCATGTAGAAATACTTAGATTAATAGAAATGGGCTAATAATTAAAACAGTGATGCCATATAAGAAGCCCAAGCCACCAGCCAACAGCTTTATAAGTAATATAGCATCCGTATGTTCATTTGGAGCTGAAGGGTAGTGGGAACTGCAGCACCAGAAAACTCATTCTTATGTGAGATTGATTACTACCTTAAATGCCATCATAGAGCATTCATCCAGTACCTGATGGAAGCAGCAGCAGAGATCCACAGGTAAGCACTGGGTCGAACTTCTGGAGTCCAATTGTGGAGAGGGAGGAATGATGAGCAAAAGGTCAAGACCATGTTGGAGAAACCCACAGAAACAGCTGACCTGAGCATGTGGGAGCTGACAGACTCCAGACTGACAGCTCGGGAATATGCATAAGAGTGAACCAGGCCTGATGAATGTGGGTGTCAATTGTGGGGCTTGGGCAGTCTTCAGGACTGCTCACAGTGGAACCAACATTTATACTTAATGCATGAACTAACTGGCTTTTTAGAGCCCATTCCCTATGGAGGGATGCCTTGCTCAATCTAGATACCGGGGCATGGCCTGGGTTCTGCCTCAAATGATGTGTCAGACTTTAGTGATTGCCTATTCGAGACCTCCCACTCTTTGAGGAGTGGATATGGTGTGGGATGGAAAGAAGATGGGAGGAAGAGGGAACCAGAATTTGTTTGTAAAATAAGATTGTTTAAAAATAAAAACAATAATTATAAAAATATATATTCCCAGGATCACAACCTTAAACAAAAACCCTTTTTTATTATTATTTTTATTTTAGAGGCACTCATATTTACATATCCGTCCCCCCCTTCCCTTGCCCTCCCATCCTCCAATGTTCACTATCGACCCATTCCACAACTCCTCGACAGGGATAGTGAGACCCTCCAGAGGGGACCTTCAAACTCTGGGTTTTTTTTTGTTTTTTTTGTTTTTTTAATTTATTTATCAAGGCATATCAGTCCAGGGATAGCACCACTCACAATAGGCTTGACCATTCCATATAAATCACTGATTATGAAAAGGTTTGCATATAATCTGCTATTATGGAGGTGCTTTTTCAATTGAAATTCCTGTCTAGATTATGCTAGCTTGTAGTAGGTTGACATATAGCATAGCCAGTACTAGTTACACATTAAATATTACACATTCCTGGAAACTCCTGTTGCTTTGCTTCCATCCTGATGGCATGTATAGGGCAAATAATGAGACAGCTTTGAGAAAAATTAAATGAAACCCAGGCTTATAACTTATAAAACAAAGTCACAGGATGTAAGAAACCTGTGAGCAACTCTTAGCCATCTTTTGAAAGTTCATTCAATGTTTTTAAGAATCACTACATAAGTAGAATCATTGGATGTGATGGTGTGAATAAGAATGTCTCCCACAGGGAGTGGCACTATTTGAAAAGTTTAGGAGGGTGGCCTTGCTTGAGTGGCTGTGGCTGTGTTAGAG
The DNA here is from genome assembly GCF_003668045.3 of Cricetulus griseus. Lineage (NCBI taxonomy): Eukaryota > Metazoa > Chordata > Mammalia > Rodentia > Cricetidae > Cricetulus > Cricetulus griseus. The sequence continues at coordinate 125,115,814 of NW_023276806.1, read as the reverse complement.
GAAGCACATCAGCCCCAGTGTCTCTCCCTTCCTGCCTCCTGTAGATTTGGATGTATAACTCTTAGCTCCTTCTCCATCACATGTCTGCCCCCATGCTTCCATGCTTCCTACCACGCTGATAATGGAAAACTTGGAAACTGTGACCAAGCTGCAATTAATTAAATGCTTTTCTTTATAAGAGTTGCCATGGTCATGTTGTCTCTTCACAGCAATAGAACATTGATCAAGACGTGTGTCTCCAAAAAAGGAATAAAGGTAAAAGGACTCAAAATACAATCTAAGAGGCTGAAATTCTGTGCTCATGAGGTACTGTACACCCAAAAGTGTTCACTGCCTGTATCATGGTGGGCTTTCTGTATGGGATATTGGTAAGCACAAAGAATACCACTGATATTAGAAGGACTGGACACTCTTTCTACATTTGAGGACTCAAATGTATAAATCATCCAGCCACATATCAGTCAACACAGTATCTCAGGACCATGCCACAGGACATAATTTTTTCTCTCTGACATTTGTGGATCATAAGTGACTCAGTGTTATATTGAAGGCCCCTTTGTTAGTTCCTTGACTTTACTTAGGGCTGTGAGTGGGTTTGTGGTGATGGTCTTACTGCATGCCTGATTCTGGGTCTCAGGTCCCTTATTTCACAATTGCAAAGGAACAGGCAAGCAAGCTTTCCAACAAATGAAATTCTAACTTCATAATAAATAATATCACATTAGTTCAAGTATGTCACAAAATGAACCCCAGTATCTGGTGTGGAGAGTACACACTTCTCACCATGATGCTGTACAGAAGGGTTTATGGTGGGGATAAAGGGAGGTATTGCAACATTACTGTGTATTTTTAAAATGCACACAAGTATAGTGGGTCATTGGGAAGTGGTAAGCCTCTTTCAGTGAATTTCAATAAGGCCTCTGTGTATAAGCTTTGTCAGGAAATGCACTGTATTATTAAAGCAAAGCTTTAAGAGGGAAATTCTTTTAAAGTGATTACTTTTACAACAATATAAATTTGTTTTATGTATGACGATCCATGTCTTGTGTGTATCTAATGTATTAACATTTATTTACTGATGATGTCATCAATACAGAAGTCAAGAAAGCTCATAAGCAGTTAGTGTAAGACTGAGGACACCTGGAGGGTAGGAATGGGACTTTTATGCTCACATAGTGTGTTCCTGTAGACACTGGCTCAATATAAAGAATAGTCTAAAAGCCAATTTTGTTATCAGAAGAAGTTAATTGATAAAAGTAGTTTAGCTTTGCAGAATGCAACTTGTATAAGGAGAGATTAAATAATCAATGTTTCTTCCTAGAATTCATGTCACCAGGGCTGGCTGGCCTCTCTCAGTTTCTGTCGATCTGTAATTAAGTCCTTTCACAGTGTTGTAGGGTATGTAAAGAAGGATAATATTAGTATTCAAACTTTTAAGCTACATTTAACTTATTTGTTAAGTATGGAGGTCAGAGGATAACTTACAAAAGTCATTTCTCTCCTCCCACCATGTGTCAGAGCAATCCTGTTTAGGAACTAAGAGTTGTCAGTAAGATCTGTACCCACTGAGCTATCATATCAACTCATAAACATTTCCTTATGATGTAATGTATGTATTTTAAAGCTTCACTAACTAGTTAATATATTCACTAACTATTTTTAGTTCATCGTCTAGACAAGATATAATTAAGCCATTTTAATAGTATAGATGAGAAGAGGGCAGAAAGGATTTTTCGGGTATTATGCTCACATTGTAGAAGAAGGAAAAATTCAATTTAAATTTTAAAAAGTAAAGGAATAAACAAACATTTTAAGGTACAAATATTACAGTAAAATTTCATTAGACTGAAATGCTATAGTATGCCTGTGTACTTACTTTTGATTTTTTGATTGCAGAAGAATCTCAAGAAACTGATATTTAACCTGGCAAATCATTGAAGTCAAGAAAGTATTTATTATGGAATTCCTTGATGTGCAAATGAGTTTAGCATCACCAAAGGCTAGACCAGAGTGGTCTGGCTGACAGGAGCCCAGTAAGAGCAGGAAGGCCTAATTCTGCAAGTGCCAGTAATGCTTTGCTCTATGGATGAGGAGTTTCCTTTTGTCAACAGTGAAAAGACAGCAGAAAGGAGAGGAAAGAGGTAGGAAGGTAAGAAGGGGAGGGGGAGGGAGAACAAGAGGACTGACACAGGGCAGGAATAGAGAAGGGCAAGAAAGGAGATGCCTTGATAGAGGGAGACAGTACAGTTTTGGAGAGAGGTCTGCCACAGGGGAAATGTTAGGGGTTCCACAGGGATGACCCCATCTAAGAATGTAGGCAGTTGTGGAGAGAATGCCCTTGATGCCCTTCCCCTATAATGAGATTGATGTCTACCTGGGTTACCATTCCTAGAACCTTCATCCAGTAGCTGTTTGAAGCAGAAACAGGCACACACAGCTGAGCCCTGAACCATACTACTGGAATCCAGTTGTGGAGAGGGAGAAGGGATGAGCAAAGGAGCCAAGAAGGTGCTGGAGAAACCCTCAGAAACAGTTGACCTGACCTACTGAGAACATGGAGACCCTAGTCATAAAGCTGGGGAAAGAGCATTGGAGTGAATCAAGCCCTCTGAATGTGGGTGCCAGCTAGGAGGCCAAGACTTTGAGAGTCCATTCCCTATGGAGAGATTCTATTGCAGCCCAGAAACAGCAAGGAGGGCCTAGGCCCTCCCTGAAATTATATGACAGAGAAATCCAGTAAGCCATACTCCTCCACAGCCTCTTCATCAGTTCCTGCTTCCTGGTTCCTGCCCCGTTAGAGTGTCTTCCCTAGATGCCTTCAATGATTAACTGTGATATGGAAGTGTAAATGAAATAAAAGTTTTTTCTCCCCAAGTTGCTTTTATTGTGGTATTTCATCACAGAAATATGAACTGTAACTCAGACACTTGTGTTAAGTAAATCATATAGTAAAAATCACTCTGTGCATAGTGAAGATGATTAAACAAAATATAACTGGATAAAAATTAATCCATGAATGCTGTAGATAATTATTAATTAATACTTTTGATTATGGATATTTATTACTGCATTCTCCAATGAACATTTAGGAAGGGTTGGAATCAGTGATTCTTTCACTTGCAACTGATCACCACGGTGAATGGGCAGAATGACACATTGAACTTATGTGTTTATTCTTCAATTTTTTTTTTTACTGTAACACATAGTCACTTCACTTTTTTGACATTTATGTGTATGACTAAGAAGAGAAATGAGCCAGAACATATTTTAAGACTTCACTGTCCCTTCAGCTGAGAAGCCAATGGCTGACACCGATTCATTAAGGATATCATCAACAGATTTACAAAAAAACAGAAGGCTTCAAGTTTTACTGCTGGTCCCTGAATTACAACATTAAATTATATATTAAAAAGATATTAGTAACACAATGTTCTGGAATCATCATCATCATTACATCATATTACTTTCCATTTGAATTAACATATAAATGAGCAAAGATGGCTATCCCCATAACAGAATTGCCACTTGCTTTCCTAAGTGTCCAGCTGCCTGGTAAGCCTATTGTAGAAAATGTAAACTGATGAGCTTGGAGGATGATCTTTGCTTGTTTAGGGATTTAGAATGTTGGAGGTAATCTTAGGATATTAGGAATACACAAAACAATTATATTCCTTTTCTCAAACAGATCCTTTGAAAAATATGTTTTAAAATGTCAGGGAGTTAAGTAGGTAAAAGGGTGGACATTCTTATTCCATTGCCAAATGTGCAGAGGTATAAAGTAACATGGTACATTAAAAAAAGCTGTGATTAGCTAAGCTTGCTGCCAATTACAGGTTTCAAGGAGGAAAAGTAGAGCAAAATATAAAGCAGAAACTATTTGTGGAATGTTTCAGACACAATGTACCTGTGCTCAGTTATTAATAATGGCAGCCTCTGGCCACATCTTTATTTTTATAAAGATCAACATCAGTATACAGATGTAGCAGACACAAGGATAACATGGTCTAGGAAATCAGAGCAATAATCTCAGTAATAATCTCAATAATCTGAATTAGTGAAAGCTAATTCAGGATTCAGGGGAAAAGAATGGTGAAGACAAGTGTTTTTACCCACCGGACTATCTCATCATCTCAGCAGTAGGAACACAGGGATAGTATGGTGCAGGATCCACCACAATTAGATAATGGGCACTTGTTAAAGCATTGGAGTTAAGAAGATAAACATCAACAGTTTTTACTCAGCAGCATAAAGTGGTTGAAAGCAAAAATGTGTTGTCTTCATCAAAGATTGTGCAAAATTTAAAAACAAGGTAGCCCAAGAGGAGGAGGGATGTGGACACACAGAGTTTAGGCATAAAAGGATTTGGAGAATACAATCAATCCTCTGATCTTTGGTGTTCATAATATGAAAACTTCAAAAAAATTAGAGAACACAGGAACAGACAAAACATGAGCTGCAGAATCAGAATCTATCTGCTTTTGGAGCGATGTTGGCAAAACCAGCTAGCTCTTCTACCAGTTATTTCTTCTCATACCCATTTGTTCCCTCTCCTTTAAACTAAGTTCAATTTTCTGTTTCAGTTCAAAAGGGCACTCATGTGTGACCAAGTGTTTGGCTAAAAGCATTCTTAAACTGAATCTTTTGTGGCTTAATTTCATAAATACTATAGAAAGAGTTCAAAACATTAGCCATCAAAAAAATGAAAAAATTAAAACTGATTTGAGATTCTATCTCACCACAGTCAGAATGATTAGCCTTAAAAAAAACAATGGCAAGGGAACCTTATGACTCACTGATGGTAAACTGTAAAAATATGCAATGTCTGTGGAAATCAGCATGGAAACTACACAAAACACTAAAAAGTAGTAATATGATCCAGGTATAACATTCCTTGGAATATGCCAGAAGCACTCTAAGTCAATATCCCACAGGGATAGTGACAGGGAGACAAGAGGGACAGAAAGGGGCATGTTTGTATTTTGGAGCACAGGGAACATTTGTACTTCATTTCATAGAGCAGTGTCTTCCTTGGAACAATGTGAATAACTTACCACATGAAAATTGCTAAAGTTTTGTTTGTTCTGAGTTAATCTTTTAATAAAATGACACCTTGGTAGAAATGCTAGGCCTGGGAGTATGAGAATCCAGCTGCACAGAGAGGGATGATAATAAAGGAAAAGTGTGGAATATAATTTGGAAAAGATGATTAGCAATAAGAAACACAGAGATGAGTCTTACTACCTGAGTTGAGGGAAAATAATAAAATTTGTTCCCATTCCCTATAAAGCTGGTCAGCCCGAGATGAAGGAAAGGTTTCATTTTTGGAATTATTAATCCTGTCTTTTCAGATCACTGTCTCTTATTAAAGTGAATGTTAAAGATCCATTTCCTGTTTTTGGTCACAGGTGTCAGTGGTGACAAGAAAAATCAACTCCAGTAGTCCTACTATAATACTTGCACATATCTGGAGTTGCATGCCAGATTGTAGGTGCTGGTACACTGATCCAAACCCTACCCTCATCATATCCTTCTTGATCTTCTAACCTGGCTTCACACACATAGACTCCTTCAAATCAACGCAGAACTTCTTCAGGAGAGAATGTTCAGAAATGATTCCTATGATCTGTGATCAGTTTTGAATTTTTAGGATACAAGTTTGTAGATGAGTTTAACATGATTTCACTAGTGGCATGGCATTTAAAGCTGCTTTATTTTAATTTACTTCATCTGATATTTAAGCAATCAGCAAAGTTCTGTCAAGTGAGAGCCCTACAGAATTCCAATGAATGAGGTGACGATAGAATTCCAAATACTGTAATTTTCTAAATCTATTTGTAATGAGATGTTTTTTGGAGGAAAGATAGTCATAATGCAGAAAATGATTACTTAGAAAGTAAAAGCCACATTTTAATGATTTCAAAGCATCAAAATGAAGGAAAATACTCTAAATATAATAATTTTAATGATTATGTATCATTAGTATAATCTTTTTAGTCATCAATAAAATTCATTAAAATCTTAATGCTAAAAAGGAGGAAAATCACATTCTTCCAATAATGATTATGTTAATTCCAGCAACACAACACTTGATAATAACTTTCTATTGAAATCTGTTAATAACTTAAACATCTATATAGTGTGAACTGATTTGTACCAAGAAGTTTCCTGAGCTGAAACTAACAGTGGTTTTAGTCCCCTTCTGAGGAACAAGACTTGACATGTTATTATTTTAATGATATGAAACAGGGACTAGTCAATGAAAGAATTCCAGTGTGAGGCAGGAGGTACATGTTAACACACAAGTCTGAAGGATGAGGGTTAGTGCTGGTCTCAGTAGCTTATTCTCCATCCAATAAACAACCCAGAAGCAGAATTGAATAATTTTCTACACAAAGATGTGATTATAAAAAAGATGATTTTTGTTTTTCACCTATGAAATAAGGACTAAGAAAAACCTTTTTGTCTGAGAGTTTAGCATGTAAATTCTAGCAGATGGAGCCTTGAAAAGAGGATCAAAAATTGATTATGAAAATATTTAATGAAACATTAACTCCTATTTTAAGAATGCAGAAAGCTATATGGAAAAGGAATGAAGTTTGAACTTTGCCTTTTATTAAATGAAAACAAACTCAAAATGGACCAGAACCACAAATGCAATGGATTGAAGCCTTCACAGATTAATAAAGCATTCAGAAGAAAATAGAAAGGGAAAGCTTCAGGACAGGAGCACTTATGAACTGTACACTGGTAATCCTTTTCGTTCGATGACTCTAACAGCAAGATGTTAAAAACTCCAGGGAAAACAAAAGCTTCAAAAATGAAATTGGAAGTTATGTCACAAATATGTGATAGCTTTACAAAAGAGCCAGTGAACTCTAAACCCTAAAGATATAAAGAAAGACCAAAATGAATGGCTATGAGATTGATCCAGACATAAATTAGGAAACCAATTTGTTATTTTTTTCAAACTTATATACCAAAGAAAATTTCAATCAGATTATATATATATATATATATATATATATATATATATATATATTCCTTTTGTTCACTTACAATTTTTAAATATTGACTTATTTTCATCTGCTTTATTTTAAATTTTCCTTAAGGCATGCCAAATTTATTTGAGTGTTCCTTCAATTTCCACTCTCACTGCCTTTGTTGCCCAAATTGCTTTGGCTTCTTTATGTTGCCATGAATTTTCTTAGCAAACAAGAAAGTGCATACATGTCCACACTGCTCAATGCATGTTCAGGAGAACTTATCTGAATACAGTATTTTAAAAAAGAAAGGTGTTTTGACATAAAAATCACAGACATTCTTCTTGACTTGCATTTCCACTTATATAACTATTTAGAGTACTGGGGAGATGGATCAGAGGGTAAAAAACTTAGCATTCAATTATAATAACCTGAGTTTGGATTCCCAGAACCCACAGAAAAGCTGGACACTACATATGGTTTGGTTTGAATAACAAATGTTCCCCATAGGTCCATGAATATGAAAACCTGGTCCTCAGATGGTGGTGCTATTTGGGAGACTATGAAAACTTTAAGGGGCAGAGCATATCTGAAGGAAGCAGCAGCAACAGTGGGCTTTGAGAGTTTACAGCCTTTTATTGCCCTACTTCCCAATCTTACTCTCCGGTACTTGTATGTGGGTGGACATGTGATAGGCCAGCATCTGCTTCTGCTGCATGCCTTCTCTGTCCTTTTCCATGGCATTTATATACAATGATGAACTCTAGCCCTCTGGAACCAAAAAGCCAAAATGAACCCTTTCTTCCTTAAATTGCTTTTGGCCATGACATTTTTATCATAGGAAGAGACTTGTAACAAGTGCATCATCCACAGTTCAAGAGCTCATACAACTTGATGATGATAAAACAGGACAATCCCGAGAAGCTTGCAGGGCAAGAGTCTGGTAAATGTAGAGGAAAGCAACAATAGCAAAACACTGAAATCCTGTCTGAAACATGATGGAAGTCATTTCTACATCTTTGTGAAGGCCAGCTTCACATGTTTTCACAAATTTTTACGCACTGCTGGCAGGAAAAGTGAATGCGCACTCAGGGTAGAACAGTGGTGTGGAATCCCAGGCCCACTTTTTGTTTAGTAAAATCCATCTTGACTGACTAAAGCTTGTCTAAGCTCAGTTTCTTCATATACCAAATGAAAATAATTAGGTCTTTGTCTTAGATTTGCTGTCAGAACAATGTTAAAATTGGAAGACATGTACTAATAATCTGAATGGTGTTCATTTTTAATAATACATACATTCTAATGGGCCTCACACTGAGAACCGGTCTGACGACCAAGACTTGATGTTAGAAAAACAAATATATGAAACTAAAATTTTATTTATATTTTTTGATATTGCACAAAACATACTGTTCAATTTATGTTTTAAATTGATTTTCTGTCACTGTGATAAATACCATGGCCTAAAGAAACTTATAGCAAGTATGGGGACAATTTAGCTTATAGTATTACTTTACATGCTATTGATGAGGGAAGTCAGGGCAAGAACCCAAGCAATAACTCTAGCAGAAAACATAGAATAACACTGCTTACTGGCTCATTCCCTGGTCAAGCTCAGCCTGTTTTCTGTAGAGCCAAGACTCTACTGCCCAGGGATAATACCACCCATGGTGAGCTGGCCCTCACACATCAATCAAGAAAATATTTTACAGACATTGCCACAAACCAACCAGACCTGGGCAATTCCTCACTTGAGCTTGGCTCTTCCCAGGTGACTTTAGGGCGTGTTCAGTTGGAAATAAAAACTAACAGCTTAGACTTGATAGACATTCATTCAAAGAACATTGACTTCATATAAGAGTAAATCACTACTGAAAATAAACAATCTTAGAAAAAATAACTGTGCTGAGATTCTGAGAAAATTTATGTTTCTAAACCATGTGGTCTTAGATAAGAATTGTAGGGTCTTAGTCCAACCACAAAAGGCTGAGCTGAATCCAAGGAAGGATAAGTGTGCTGCTAGCCCATTCCCCAGCTTACCAGAATCTTGGAGACAATCAGATGAAGCATGTAGTCTAGTCAAACAGAAACTTGTTTAATTGTCCCACAGCAAGCATCTTTTAAAGCAAAAACCACAGGGTAGGAAAACAGTCAGCCAACGGTTTTAAAGGTTAGCTTATCACATGCCTAGGTGCCCTATGCTTTTATCTAGTGAACATAAGCTCTTCCTGCAGTGACCTCATCTGGTTTTATCTATGTAACCAACCATCTTTTTTTGTAAACAACTCAGGAGTAGCCCATTTGACTTCCCCTCAGCACCATCTTTGACTGGCTTGTGGGCCCTACAAGAGTGGATAGGGTTTGCATTGCCCAGAGGCCTCTGGAAGAGCAGCTGTTACAGGCAAACATACAACACTCCGTTCATTCCCAAGGTTCCTGTGATCTTTACATGCTCACAGTAGGATGCATTGCACCAGCAATGAAGTCTTAAATTCTTTTAGAAATATTTTCACTTTGAGAATATTTTGGTTTCTCCTATGTGCTTGTTTTGAGCTATTCCTATTGACTACAACAGACAGTTTATATCTCTTAACATTTTGTCTGATAGAAGAAAAAATACACAATATACTTTTAAAATTTTTAATAGTTGTACAGATTTATAGGGCTACAATGTGACAATTTTCTCCCGAAGATTCCGTAAAATGTGTACACAATCAAAAAATATTAAAATGCTATTAAGTTGTTAAAAAAACCTTGAGTTAGTCCATAGGAAAGTCAGAGATGTGACTATTGAAATACTCAAAATATTCCTTTAAATGACATGGTTATGTCAGCATTTACACATCTTTTTACCTAATTTTAACACTGAGGTCAAGCTATAAATAATAAATTATAATGCATTCAATTTTCAGTAGAGATCTGCTCATTCATTTACTCTGTCTTCAATCCCCAAAGAAATCAGATAGCTAAACTAAAAGAGCCTCCTGGAAAATCCAGGTCATATGTGTTTGTTTCTGCCGTGAACCACTTGACAGACTGACAGGTAAATATACAGCAATAGTGTGCCTTTTGCATTTTGGCAAACTAAAATGTGTGGGGATATGAACATATCACCACATTACCATGGCAATAATGTGCTGGGCTCTGACCTCATTCAGTGGGATTCTATGAAGGAACTCAATGCAAGTGCCTATAATGAAGGTCACGACTGCTAACTTTATCCCATCAATTATGGTAGTCAGTAGGAGGAAACACTAAATTTTCTGTAAAAGAAAATGTTCAGCCCTTTTTTTTCCTGGCACACAATAGCACATATTCTATGAATGCTAAATGAGTAAATAAATCCATTTATGGAGCACTGCACAATCCCTTGCCTTTATGGATATTGACGTATGATTGCATATACCCTCAGGAACCCGAAAATCTGCTCCAATTCTGAAAAATATAAAATTAAAAATAAAGACTAATCTGTTCCACATGCAAGCTCATCTATTCTTTACTGATATAGCCAATAAATCAGAAAGAGCAGCTTCCTCATTTTAAAAAAGTCAGCATGATTCCAAATTTGCAAGACGTAAATGTCAGAGAAATAAAAGCAGAAATTTCTGGGGAAATAAGTTGGAATGAATGCCTACTTTGTAACACTAAACTTTATTTTAATGTTTAGTTTCCAAGGTTTTGCATCTTTTCAGTAACTGAGATGAAAGCCTAGAAATACAACTATATTTTAAATACAGCTGCTCCTCAACTTACAATGGTATAATGGCTCAGCATACTTATGGTAAGTTACAAGTATCATTGTTTGCAATGCACTGAAACCATGAAATGAACCCTATGCATATCATAGCTAAGTGGAACACTGAGCTCTAGTCTCTTGCCACAATGATCACTTGCTTGACTGGGTGCTGAAACTTTGCACTGCCCTCCTGCCCAAGTATCTTTGAGAGAAGTCTAATACATATTGCTGCTTTCCCAGTAAAAGATTAGTTTCCAATCTTTAAAGTATAGTTTCTGTTGAAGGCATACCATTTTCTTATTATTGAAATGCTTAAAAATTACAAGTCAAATTTCAGCAGGCCTGACTTTTAGCCTTGACATACACGTGAAATTCTTCTATTGACTTACATAGAAGGAAGAAGAACTCAGCATTCTTATCACCATGGTAATGTAGTGACATGTTCACAGCCCTGCACATTTTAGATTGCTAAAATGAAGGAAGCAGGATTTTTATTGTTAAATATCAGCCATGACTCTTCTACCACTCACTGATGGCAAAAGGATGCCATCTGTGAACCAGAGAGAGACATCAGCAGACTCTAAGTGCATCAACACCATGGTCTTGGTGTTCCTAGACTCAAACTGAGAAAATTATTTATGGTTCATAAATTTTGATGTTTTGTTACAATATCCTAAATAAACTGAGACTGATTGTATAATCTATTGTTTTGTTTTGTATGGCTTATTGCACGTAGTACTGAACACATTCATTCATTCATTTACTCCCTGAAAGGATATTTATTGAAGGATTTATGCTTGTCCCACCAGCTTTTATAATGTAAATTAACTTTGTTTCTCTTCACCTATGTTTTACCTTGGGGCATTTACCTTTCATTCTGTGTATTCCTCTCTGTGCTGTCTGTCTGGCAGCTGGCTAACTGGCTACCACGTGCATCTCCTCTTTCTCCCTCATTCTCTCATCTCTCCTCTCTTGAGCCTAGATTCCTCCTTGTTCTCTCTGTCTCCCAGCCTTCCTTATCCCTCTACTTCCTAGCTATTGGCCATTCAGCTTTCTTATTAGAACAACTAGATGCCTTAGGCAGGCAAGGTAAAGCACACATTTACATAATTAAATTCCACAACAATATAGTTTTGAAGTTTCTTAGATGTTATGTGCAGTAAATGCTTCCTATACCTATTATTCATTGATTTGGACGTATCAATACATTCTTTTTAAAAATTACTGAAAATTAGGTTTACTTAATTTATTTAATTATTTCTGTTTTTTAAAAATTATTTTTATTTAAATTAGAAGCAAGTCTGCTTCACATGTCAATCCCAGCACCCTCTCCCTTCCCTCCTCCCCCGCCCACCACCAACCCCCGACTGCATCGCTCTTCTGCTATCCAAGGAGTGTGAGGCCCTCCATGGGGGAATCACCAAAGTCTGTCATACCATCCGGGGCAGGGCCTAGGCCTTCTCCCATGTGTCCAGGCTGAGAGAACCTCCCTCCACGTGGACTGGCCTCCCAAAGTCCATTGATATGCCAGGGATAAATACTGGTCTACTACCAGTGGTCCCATATATTGCCGAGGCCTCCTCATTGACAACCATGTTCAGGGCGGTCTGGGTCAGTCCCATTCTGGTCTTCTAGCCATTAGTCTAGGGTCCATGAGTTCCCCCTTGTTCAGGTCAACTATTTCTGTGGGTTTCACCAGATTGGGCTTGAGGCCTTTGCTCTTCACTCCTCCCTCTTTGCGACTGAATTCCAGGAGTTCAGTTCAGTGTTTAGCTGTGAGTGTCTGACTCTGCTTACATCAGCCACTGGATGAAGGCTCTAGGATGGAATATAACGTAGTCATCATTCTCATTATCAGGGAATGCCAGCACTTGGGAGGCAGAAGCAGGTGGATCTCTGTGAGTTCGAGACTTTTAGTCTACAAGAGCTAGTTCCAGGACAGCCTCCAAAGCCACAGAGAAACCTGTCTCAAACCTCCCCCACAAAAATAGAAAACAAAACAACCTATCATTATTTCTGTTTTAAGAAATTGTCTTTCTCTAAAACTAAATGGTATTTGATTTTGTTGTGTTTTTGTTTTTTGTTCTTTTGGTTTTTGTTTGTTTGTTTGTTTGTTTGTTTTGTTTTTTGTTTTTTGAGACACGGTTTATCTGTGACTTTGGATTCTGTCCTGGAACTAACTGTTGTAGACAAGGCTGGTCTAGAATTCAGAGAGATCTGCTTGCCTCTGTCTCCTGAGTGCTGGGATTAAAGGCATGTACCACCATTGCCCCACTACGAATGGCATTTGTGTTTTAGCTTTGGTTGTGAAATATTTAAGCTATTGAATGAGATCTTAAAGTACTGTCTTTTCTTTTCTAGGGGTTTTAGATTACTATGTTAGTGGTAAATATTGGTTGTCAATCTGACTTTACTTAAAGTCACCTAGTAGACAAACTTAAAAGCTCTGTATGTTTGCAAGGAAACTAAATCCTAAAGAACTTACTTTGAGACTAGTTAATGAGGCAGTCATGCCTACATTACCTCCAAACAAAATAACCATTTTGTTATAATACACCAAATAACTGGACTTCCATTCCTTCAAATTGCTGTTTGTTGGTTGTCGTTTTATTAACTGAAGTGTCTCTTCCTGAGCTGAGTTGATTTATGCTTTGCTGTTGTCTGGAAGCATTTTCAGTGTTGGCTAGGACATCCAATGCAAAATAAACAGCAAAACTGAGAAGAAAAATGACTGCAGCAGATTTTAAGAAACACATTTTCCTGCTCACTGATCCTCTTTTATCTTCCGCCCATATGCTTCCGTGTGGTAGTTTTATCTCTTCCACACTTATGGAATGTCTTGGCAGTTGAAATGAATTCTGATGAGAAGGGCTTGGTGGAATTCCAGAATGTTTTTAAGTTCAGATAGTAAACACAGGACCTGCCTTGCTATGTATTCCAGAGACTGAACCTCTACTTGTTAGCTGAGCTTGGCTTTTGTTTTCTTGTTTGTTTGATAAGTGTGATCTGGTGATGGATGTTTGTAGTGCTCGGTGGTTCAATTCTGTGTTGGCAATTGACAAACATTGCCCAAATCACATGTTCATTTGTCACTATTCATTGTGCTTATGTGAGAAGAATATTTCACATTGTAAAAATAAGCTAGGGGACATATATGATATGGAAAAAACACAGAGTACATTTCTGTTCAAATGGACATGTAATCTGGTAAATATGACAATACCATTGGTATGTTTCTCCTTGATGCCCACTGGAGACAGAGGTGGATTAATTTCCCTTAAATAATTTCTAAACAACTTGTGTGTATTTAATAATTAAGGAAACAGCAACTTTCACACTAAATATATAAGATGTTATCCCCCGGTAGAAGGCACATATCCACACTTCATTTTTTTATGCTTTAGTCTTTAATATTATTGATTTGATTTTACATTCCAATCCCAGATCCCCCCTCCTTCACCTCCTTCTGTCCCCCAACCCCATCACCACCCATTTACTCCTTGTCCCCTATATTAAGGGAGTATAGTTCAGTCTTATGCAGGTTCCCCAATAATCAGACCAGAATCAGTGATGTCTCACTAGCTCACGTCGTCTTATTCTGTGGGTTTCCCCATCATGGCATCTCCATACTTTTTAAAGAAATTCTTTTATTTTATTTTTTAATTTATAATTATAATTAGACCAATTTTAATTAGAAACAAGCTTCTTTTACAAGTCAATCTCAGTTCCCTCTCCCTCCCCTCCTCTCCTGCTCCCCATTAACACCCTACTTATCCCATAGCCTTTCTGCTCCCAAGGGGATCTTCAAAGTCTGTTATATCACTTGGAACAAGGTCTAGACCCTCCCCCATCTTTCAAGGCTGATAGAGTATCCCTCTATGTAGAACATTCTCCAGAAGTCCATTTGTGTACTGGGGAGAAATACTGATCCACTACCAGAGGCCCCATAGATTGCCAAGACATCCTAAGTGACATACCCTGTCAGGGGGTCTGAAACAGTCCTATGCTGGTTTCCCAGCTATCAATCTGGGATCCATGAGCAACCCCTTGTTCAGGTCAGCTGTTTCTGTGGGTCTATCCAGCCTGGTCTTGACCACTTTGCTCATCACTCCTGCCTTTCTGCAACTGGATTCCAGAGTTCAGGTCAGTGTTTAGCTCTGGGTGTCTGCTTCTGTTTCCATCAGCTACTGGATAAAGGCTCAAGGATGGCATATAAGGTAGTCATCAATCTCACTTTTGGAGATGGGCATTTAAGGTAGCCTCTCAACTATTGCTAAGATTGTTAGTTGGGGTCAAACTTGTAGATGTGTGGACATTTTCCTAGTGCCAGAATTCTCTTTAAACCTATAATGACTCCCTCTCTTATGGTATCTCTTTTCTTCCTCTCCTCTATTCCTACCCTGTCTATATCTTCCTGCTCTCATGTCCTCATCTCCCATCCTCTTCTTCCCTTCTCTTTCTCCTAACTCTCTCCTCCCCCATGCTCTCAATTAACTCAGGAAATCTTGTCCCTTTTCCCTTCTCCGGGGCAACCATGTATATCTCTCTTAGGGTCCTCCTTCTTTCCTAGCTTCTCTGGCAGTGTGGACTGTAGGCTGGTACTTCTTTGCTCTATGTCTTCCTAACCAGTCATAAGCAATGGGTCATATACTACTTAACTCAAGAACACCTCTGCCTTTCAGTAGCTCTTCCTCATGGTGTTGGCAATCTTTGGGTAACTTTCAATGTCAGTCCTAGTCAGCCTGCAATTGCTGGGAATAAGGTTTGGAAGAATAACCAACTGAAAACACATCTTTTCAACACTAATAAATAGTGTGCATGGTACTTGGCACTAAGATTTTCCACTTATCTGTTATTGTTGACCATGGTAGAAATATGAAAAGTAAGAGCACATGTAATTTTTATGAAGCCTTCCTATATAAGTTACTTTTGTGATCTACTACATGGAGCTAAACAGTGTTTTGTGACACTCCAAGATCACAATTAATATGCAAGATGTTTCTCTATGTAACCAAGATCTATTTGTGGGTACTGCATCATTCCATAGTTCTCTTTCATTCATGAATTGCAAATGTACACAGAACTTTTTCCCATTCATAATGATTATAATGATTTCAGGTAAATACAATAATTTTATCTTGGGTATTGTTTTTGGCTTTTTTGAACCGGGCTAGATTTTGTCTTTTTCCTGTTACTTTGTGATAATATTTTTCTTCCTATTTCAAAGTAATCTTTCACTACTGATTGTTGGATGTCTCTGCAAACATCAAATCCCACTAAGCATCAATTCTCCCAAGGCAAGAAGGAACTGCATGCAGCTCAATATGATTCAGTAGCTGATATTTGTTCAAACTTTGACAATCTTTCTTTATTTCAGGAATATTAAAGCACAGAACCATTTGAAAAAATATTTCTGATGATAGTTAACACAATACTGTATAGAAAGGAAAGCTTAAGACACAATTAACTTGAAAGTATCTGTGAGATTTCCCATAAAGATGGGGACTAAGAAACAGTGCTCAAGATTATGTGCAGCAAGGGTGACTACCATAAATCTAACAGTCTGGAGGAGCCAGGTGCCCTCAGTTGCACAGATAACATAAGGTCTCTAGGCTATTAACCATATCCATTCCCAAACTTCCGGGTTGAAAACTTGTTCTATGTCACTACTTTCAAATAAACAGTCTTGAGTGTTTAACATTTGTTTGTTTTCCTAGTGCTTATCTGTGAACATAAAAGACCTCTGCACCCCCTAAACTGATGAGTATTTTTTAAATATAAACATGACCATTTGTTTACTATTTATTGCTGTGATTTATAAAAAAAAAAGCCTGACCAAAAGCAACTTAGGAAAGAAGAGCATCATTTGGCTTACTGATCACTGCCCATCATTGAAAGAAATCAGGGAAGAAACTCAATCACTAGCCTAAAGAGTCATTTTAAGTAAATACTATGAAGGAGCCCAGCTTACTAGCTTGATTTCTATAGCTTTCTGTTCTCTTATACAACTTAGGGCCACTAGCCAAAAGTAGCACTGCTTAGTAGACTGGACTCTCCTGCATCAATTACTAATTAATAAAACACGGCAACAGATCTATCTTCCTAAAGTTTAGTATGATGCAAGTATTTTCTCTGCAGTTCTAGGTCATGTCAAGTTGACACTAATCTCATCAATACAATGAGGTTGATAGATATTTTCTCCTGAAACTGGCACACAATCTATGGAAATACTTCATGTCCCTATAAAATGAACAACATTTTATAAAAAACAAATTACTTCATAGTATATACACAAATATGACAAACTATCTGGAGGTAATGCAAAGAATGCTTCTGGAGCCTTACATTATATATTTCTTAATTACTTCAGACTTGTGAGAAATGGTACACCTTTGTTCAATGAACATTGTGCATCTTGGGATAGTGCATATATCTTTGTATTTTTTGTCTTTGGAAAATGATGTGAACAAGAAGCAGTCAAATAATAAACTGGGGAAAGCAGGCTGACTTAGAATTGTGTGTTTAGAAAAATTGGTTATGAGGTAATGGAAAACTCCACTTGTGTTCTGTTCTAGAAAAGCAAGAAGTTTATCACCAGTATATCCAAGCTTTGAATATTATATAACTTATAATATTTATCAAACATTTTAAGTCAATTCTGATGATAGATGATATACAACCAAAATATGCAACTCTGGAGGAAACTTGGAGAAAACACTTGTGACTTGAATGGAAAAATATTTCTTAAGCAATGCATTAAAATTGAAATGCATAAAAAAGGAAGTGGGACATTTTTGAGGTAAATAAAATTATATATCTATCTTCAAAAGACAATGTTACAACAATGGAAAGATAAGCTATGTGTATGAATCACTTCCCTAACAAAGATCTGTGATCTATGATAGAGTTTTCAAAACCAATAAGAAGATGATCAACCCAACTTTAAAAACTAATTGCATCATTAGAATTTATTACTCAATGAATATTTGTAAATGGCAAATAAGAATTTAAGAATTCTGTCATTAGTATGAAAATAACAAGTCAAATAGTAGTGATCTGACCTTTCCTATCTATGCAAATACTAATAATTTTGGAAAGCTGATTTCATCAGTTGCAGTCTAGAATGTAGTATTAGCAGAATTTACATGTTTTTGAAAAGTAATTTGGCAGTTTATAAAACATAAACATCTGCCAGGTGTTTTATTCTAAATGGTGCTAAAATTGAAATAAATATAAATACTAGCACTGTCACATGGATATTAACATCAGATCTATTTTTAGTAGGCAAAATTAGGAACAAAAACAAGTATCCAACAATAGGTGAAGGGTAAACAAATTCTTTTCCCCACAAAATGCAATTCTAATCATTTGTGACAGGAATGGACTCCAAAAAGAGTAGGCTAATTGTGAATCTATGATAAAACTGGACTCTGGATTGTTTAGTATTATACATAAGCTAATAATGTCCAAAATATAATGTAAATGTTATAAATAAACAAAGAAGGAATATAAGCTATACCCATTTTATTCCACCAAGTTTTGCAGGTTTAGTTTGGGGTGCTCCCCAAAACACATTTGCTGGTCCCTAAACTGCAATACAGTAGAACATTAAATTGACTCTACTGAGTGAACCAGGAAAGAAAACTCATAAATTCCATTCTCACATTATATATAAAATTCTAGAAAATATGAAATAATCTATGTGGACAAGTGGCTATTTGTTGCTGGGAATACAAGGTACAAGAAAGAATTCAAGCTAGATGGAGAAAGAATTAGGGATTGACTTAGAGCTACTTTTGCTATGAAGAAATCACATGACCAAAAGCAATTTGGGGAGGACAGGGTTTATTTGGCATAGATACCCTGAGTCAAAGTCCTTTCAGGGTAGCCAAGGTAGAAACTCAAAATAAGCAGGTATCTGGACGCAGGAACTCATGCAAACAGCATGTAGGGGTGTTGCTTGCTCAGCCTGATTTCTGATGGAACCCAGAAAGCCCAGCCTATGCATGGCACCAACCACAATAGGCTGAACACTTGCATATCAATCATTAGTTAAGGAAAATGGTAAAGCCTTGTCTACAGCCTGATTTTATGGAGGTAATTTCTCATTTGAGTTTTCCTCCTACAATTACTAGCTTGTGTTAGTTTAACAAACATACCAGTTGGCACAGTGATAATGAGTATGTTCAATACCCATTATATATGAACATGTACAATTTCACAGGAATCTATATTTGTCAATCTTATCAGATTATGGGTCAGAGCTTGTATAATAAACTCAAGGCCTTGGATTGATCTTAATCTATAGCACTCAATTATAAAAGCAAAACAAAAATCATAAAAAATCTTATTAAATTATATACTTCAAATATTTGAAGCCATTTTAATATTCAAAATATTTTAAAATGAGTTTTTAAAATCAATAATGACAAATAGTCATAATTATTTTTCTTTTTTTGTATATTATTTTTACATCAAGTAGTTTATTCTTGTATTTATTTAGTGTAGTCAGATTTTGTTTCATCTTATCAGGGGAAAGAAAACAGAGTACATGCTGCAAAATATCAGTTCCTTTTTCATTTGTTCATTCATGCACTCAGTATTTTTCCATACGTCTACAATTAAGTTTTATGAGATTATCCTTTTAGAATCCAAATGAATGACACCATGTGGTTTATGACTTTATGTGTCTGGCTTGACACTTAACAGCCTTCAGGTTATTCCAAATTGTAGTTCTTCCTGTAAGCCTGTGAGCTTACTGATATTGAGCCTTACAATATTTGATGACTGGCATGGCCATAAAAATATCTCATCATATTTTATGAGTACCATACCCATAGAGTAAAAATCTCTGCTTAAAATTGAAACTCTTCATACCAGTAAATTATTTTTATAGAGAAAGATACATGATGCAAGATTTATTGTCAAGCTTCTTAAGGAAACACACTTGAATATCTAATATTCATCATGTGTCCACAAGTCAGAAGATCAGCCTTAATGAAGAAGTGGAGAAGCGAGATCATTTGTACATTGTTGATAAATATGTAAATGACTAAAGTTATGATGAAAAATATACAAAAATTCCTTTGAACTTAAACCTAGAACTATCATCAATCCCTCTTTGTGGAAACCGAAAACATTGTTGTAAGTATATCTGTACAACTATGTTCATGACAGTGATACACAGAATAGCCAAAACATAGAATGAGTCGATCCATATATCCATCAGTGGATGAGAGGGTAAGAAAATGTGGTAGGCACACATGTAAAGACACATTTACAATGAAATATTGTTCACTCTTAAAAGGTTTTGTATTCTATAATAGAATAGCTGATAATTGGCTACTTTATTATACTGCAATTCCTCAGAACCTCAGATATTAATGTTGGGTCCTCGTAAATTTTGCAAAATAAAATTGAATTACTTACTTTCAATTTCATATGTAATAGCAGAAGTACTAGATTTGATGGATAAAAGATAGTTGCTTGTCTTGTTTGTAATCCAATTAACAAATTAGAATAGTTATTTAATAGTGCATATTGAGTTATAATTTTAGATATTGAGAACTGGCATTCCAGTCTCAAATGGAATGCCTTAACTCATTTTTCTTACAAACTTTTAATTTTAAAAAATATATTTATTTACTTTTTATGTGTATGTGTATGATTCCTGCCAATATGCTATCATCCATATATCTTGCGATCATGAAGTTGGAAGAGGGAAGCATATCTCTAGGACTGGTATTATGGATGGATGCAAGACAATGTGTGGGTCCTGGAAATTAAACGGGTCCTTGGCAAAAGCAACAACTATTTTTAAACACTGAGACATCTCTCTAGCCCATACATTCAAATGTTTATATTAATTACAGTTGTTAAGTTGAAATTGATTTGTGTTAAAATCAAATTTTTCCATTTGGATACTGAGAAAATTAATTTAATCTATATATATATATATATATATATATATATATATATATATATATATTACCTTATTTGAAAAAGTATTATTTGTGGACACCACCCTTCATTCCACCCATCCTCAGTGACATCAATGGCTCCCTGGGACATACATGTCTACTGCACGGAGAAGACTGAGAAGCTAGTTATAGATTCTCATCTGGACCGCAAAGTCTCTAGGCTCTAGGTCCTGGGGCAAAACCCTGAGACCTTACCCCACCCATCTCAGCAACACTGGCAGGTAAGTAGGAAAGTTTCCTACAGGTAGGTTACACAACAGCCCCCTATGGGACCTGGTAACCTACAAATCCCACCCTGCCCTCAATCCCACCTGTCCCCTGTCACCTCTGGGACACAGACATCTACTGCATACGGAGGGCTGAGAAAAAAGACTGAAAGGACTGAATCAAGAGGCAAAGACATTGCCTTGACCAAACAGAAAGAAGAGATGGGTAGATGTTAATAAAAGAATACATTCAGGCCCCGGGGTCTGGAGGCAGACTGAATCAGTCCCTGCTGAGATGGCTGGGCTATTCTGGTCCCCACAGAGTGCAGAGGTGAGCTGCTTTGGCCCCTGCCTTGGGACTATCTTCTGCCTGCACACTTTGGGAAATCCTGCCCGGGATCTGCAGGCAGGCTGAATTGGTCCCTGATGACTCAGGGACCCTGACTCTGCTGAGATCACTGGGCTACTCTACCCACAGGCAGTGTAGAGTACAGAGAGTACAGAGGTGAGCTGCTTTGGCCCCTGCCTTGGGCTCGACTTCTGCCTGCCTACATTGGGAATTCCAGCCCTAGGGGTCTGCAGGCAGATGGAATTGGCCCCTGAGAATCAAGTGATCCTGACTCTGCTGAGATTGCTGGTCTATTCTTGCCCTCACATAGTGCAGAGGCAGATTGAATCGGCACCTGAGGACCAAGCAACCCAGAGTCTGATGACATCTGTGCCTTAGTCCTGCTCTTGCCCACCTGGAGAGAGAGTGCCTCAGACCCAATTGCACCCACTAGAAGAGAACCCTGGACCCATACTCACCAGGAAAGGAAGAGACACCACCTGTATCCACTGGATGAAAAGATGGGAAGATGACAATATAAGAACACATCCAACAACAGGAAAACCAGTATGAAACCACCAGAGTCTAGGGACTCTACACAAGCAAAACCTGAAAATCTCAACACAGATGAAGCAGAAGAAAGCAACCGTAAAAACAACTTCATGCAGATGATAGAGACGCTAAGAGAGAATATCAGAAAATCCTTCAGAGAATGGAAGAAAAGACGAACCAAAAGATGCAAGAAATGAAGGAAAGCAAAGAAAATACAATTAAATAGCTGAAGGAAACAGCTCAGAACCTGAAAACTAAAAGAGAGACAATAAAGAAAACACAAACTGAGGGAATCCTGGAAGTTGAAAAGCTGAGTAAACAATCAGGAACCACAGACGCAAGCATAACCAACAGAATACAAGACATGGAAGACAGAATCTCAGATGCTGAAGATAAACTAGAGGAAATAAATTCATCAAGCAAAGAAAATCTTAAGTCCACCAAATCCTTAACACAAAATATCCAGGAAATATGGGTCACCGTGAAATGACCAAACCTAAGGATAATAGGTATAGAAGAAGGTGAAGAAACCCAATTCAAAGGTGCAGAAAACATATTCAACAAATTCATAGAAGAAAACTTTCCCAACCTAAAGAAAGACATGCCAGTGAAAGTACAAGAAGCCTACAGCACACCAAATAGAATCACAGAAGAAAGCCCCCTTGTCACATAATAATTAAAACACCAAACATACAGAATAAAGAAAGAATATTAAGAGCAGCAAAGGAAAAAGGCCAAGTAACATATAAAGGGAAACCTAACAGAATTACACCAGATTTCTCCAAGAAACTCTGAAAGCCAGAAGGACCTGGATAGATATTCTACCAAATCTAAGAAAACACAGGTGCCAACATAGACTAATATCAAATCTAAGAAAACCCAGATGCCAACCTAGACTAATATACCCAGCAAAGCTTTCAATCACTATAAATGGAGAAAATAAGATATTCCATGACAAAACAGATTTAAACCATATGTAACCACTAATCCAGCCTTACAGAAAGTACTGGGAGAAAAACTCCAACCTAAAGAAATTAACTACACTCACAAAAGCATAGGCAATAGATAATCCCACTTGACAAAGAACAACAATAAAAAAAAAAGAAAAGAAAAAGCAGGGGTAAATCCACATACAATACCACTACCAACAACAAATCAAAAAACAAACAAGAATAAACACTCAACGTTCCTTAATTTCTCTCAATATTAATGGTCTTAACTAGCCTATAAAAAGACACAGGCTAACAGATTGGATACAAAGACAGAATTCATCCTTCTGCTGCATACATAAAAACACACCTCAAATTCAAAGACAGACCTTGCTTCAGAGTAAAGGGTTGGGATCAGATATTCCAATCCAATGAACACAAGAAAATAGCGGAGTAGCTATCCTAGTAGCTAACAAGTTAGACTTCAAACTAAAATTAATAAAAAGAGATGAAGAAGGTCATTTCTTATTCATCACAGGAAAAATCCATCAGGAAGAAGTCTCAATTGTAAACATCTATGCCCCAAATACAAAGGCAACAACATTCATAAAAGAAACATTATTAAAACTCAAATCACAAATAAGACCTCACACAGTGGTCCTCCTCTTAGTGGTAGACTTCAACACACCACTCTCACCACTGGACAGGTACCCAGACAGAAACTTAACAAATAGACAAAGGAAATAACAGTAGTTCTTACCCAATTGGGATTAACAGACATCTATAGAACTTTCCATCTAAATACAAAAGAATATACCTTCTTTTCAGCATCACATGCAACCTTCTCAAAAATCGACCACATACTCGGCAAACATAGCAAACCTCAAGAGGTACAAAAAATTGGAATAACCCCCATGTTTTATCAGAACACCATGCTTCAAAGTTAGAATTCAAAAACAAATCAAAGTGCAGAAAACCTACCAACTCATGGAAATTGAAGAATACACAATTGCACCATTCCTGGGTCAAGGAAGAAATAAAGAAAGAAATGAAAGACTTCCTAGAATTCAATGAAAATGAAGACACAACATACCCAAACTTATGGGACACTTTGAAACCAGTACTAAGAGGAAACTTCATAGCTTTCAGTGCTCACATCAAGAAAGTAGAGAACAGTCACACCAGAGAGTTGACATCACAGCTGAAAATTCTAGAACAAATGGAAGCAAATTCACCCGGGAGGAGTAGATGCCAGAAAATAATCAAACTAAGTGCAGAAATAAATAAAGTCAAAACAAAGAAAACAATTCAAAGAATCAATGTAACAAAGAGTTGGTTCTTCAAGAAAATCAACAAGATAGACAAAACTTTATCCAAACTAACCAAAAGGCAGAGAGAGAACATACAAATTAACAAAATAGAAATGAAAAGGCGACATAACAACAGACACTGATGAAATCCAGAGAATCCTCCGGTCATACTTTGAAAACCTGTACTCCATAAAATTAGAAAATTTAAAGGATATGGACAGTTTTCTGGACAGATATCACTTACCAAAATGGAATCAAGAACAGATAAATAACTTAAACTGACCTATAACCTCTAAGGAAGTAGAAACAGTAATCAAATGTCTCCCAATCAAAAAAAAAAAAAAAAAAAAGCCAGGACCAGATGGCTTCACTGCAGAATTCTACCAGATATTAAAAGAATAGCTAATACCAGTACTCCTCAAATTGTTCCACAAATTTGAAGCAGAATGTTCATCGCCAAACTCTTTTTAAGAGGCAACAATTACATTGTTACCCAACCTACACAAAGACACAGCTAAGAAGGAGAAACACAGACCAATATCCCTCATGAACATAAATGCAAAAATGTTCAATAAAATACTGGCAAACTGAATCCAAGAACACATCAGAAAAATCATCTATCATGATGAAGTAGGCTTCATCCCTGGGATAGAGGGTTGGCTCAACATTCAAAAAATCTATCAATGTAATCCACCTTACAAACCAACTGAAGAAGAAAAACCACATCATCATCTCACTAGATGCTGAAAAAGACTTTGACCAAATCCAACACCCCTTCATGATAAAGGTCCTGGAGAGATCAGGAATAACAGGACATACCTGAACATAATAAAAACAATATGCAGTAAGCCAACAGCCAACATCAAACTAAATGGAGATAAATTCAAAACTATTCCTCTAAAATCAGGAACAAGACAAGGCTGTCCACTCTCTCCTTATCTCTTCAATATTGTCCTTGATGTTCTAGGTAGAGCAATGAGTCAACAAAAGGAGATCAAGGTGATATAAATTGGAAAGGAAGAAGTCAAGCTTTCAGTGTTTGCAGATGATATGATAGTCTACATAAGTGAACCGAAAAACTCTACCAGGAAACTCCTACAGCTGATAAACACCTTCACCAAAGAGCTAGGATACAACATTAACTCAAAAAATTAGTAGCCCTACTATATATGGATGATAAATATGCTGAGAAAAAAATCAACGAAACATCATCCTTTTTTTAATTTTTTTTATTTTATTAGTTCTAGTTAGGGAACAAGCTTATTTCAAGTCCCTTCTCCCTCTCCCTCCCCTCACCCCCAAACTTCCTCCCCCACCCCAGCCCACCCCCACCCCATCCACCCACCACTCCCCAGGCAGGGTAGGGCCCTCAACGGGGGCTCTGCAAAGTCCACCAAGTCTTCCTATGCTGATCTTGGGCCCTTCCCCATGTGTCCAGGGCCAGAGTGTAACCCTTCACGTGGGATGGGCTCTCAAAGTCCCTTCTTGCACCAGGGAAAAATACTAATCCAACACCAGAGGCTTCCTGGAGTGCAGAGGCATCCTTATTGACATCCATGTTCAGGGGTCTGGATCAGTCTTGTACAGGCCTCCTGGACAGCATCTGGGGTCGATGTGCTCTCCCTTGTTCAGGTCACCTGTTCCTGTGGGATACTCCAACCTAGTACAGACCCCTTCGTTCTTCATTCCTCCCTTTCTTCAACTAAATTCCCAATTTCGGCTCATTGTATATCAGTGGATGTCTGTCTCTGTTTCCATCAGCCACTGGATGAGGGCTCTAGGATGGCATAAAGAGAAGTCATCAATCTCATTTTAGGGGGAGGGTTTTTAGGTTATCCTCTCCATCATTGCCTGGATTGTCAGATCATGTCATCCTTGTAGGTCTCTGGAGATCTCCCTGGTTCCAGATCCCTTCTCGGGCCTATAGGGGCTCCCTCTGATATCGTATCTCTCTTCTTGCTCTCTTTCCTCTTTTCTTCCCCCAACTCAATGTTTCTGCCCCTCCGTTTCCTCTCCTCTTCTCCTCTTCTCTTGCTCTTATTGTAGGAGCTCCTTTCCCCCCCCCACCCTCATGCCCCCAATTAGTTCGGGAGTTCATGCCACTTCCATTCCTGGGGACCATTTATCCCTTAGAGTCCTTCATGTTTCCTAGTTTCTTTGGTGAAGAGCATTATATACTGGTAATCTTTTGCTCTATGTCTAAAATTCATATATCAGTGAGTACATACCATGTTTGTCTTTGTGTGACTGGGTTACCTCACTCAGGATGGTTTCCTCTAGTTTCCATCCATTTGCCTGAGAATTTCAAGATTCCGTTGCTTTTTTCTGCTGAGTAGTACTCTATTGTATAGATGTGCCACATTTTCTCAATCCATTCTTCAGTAGAGGGGCATCTAGGTTGCTTCCAGGTTCTGGCTATTACAAACAATGCTGCTATGAACATGGTTGAACATATGTCCTTGTTGTAAGTACATGCCCTATTTGGGTATATACCCAAGAGAGGAATGGCTGGATCTTGAGGTAGACTGATTCCCATTTTTCTGAGCAACCGCCATACTGATTTCCAGAGTGGTCTTACAAGTTCGCACTCCCACCAGCAATGGAGGAGTGTTCCTTTTTCTCCACATCCTCTCCAGCATAGATTGTCATTGGTATTTTTATTTTAGCCATTCTAACAGGCGTGAGATGGTATCTCAGAGTTGTTTTGAGTTGAATTTCTCTGATGGCCAATGATTTTGAGCACTTTGTTAAGTGTCTTTCAGCCATTTCAGATTCCTCTTTTGAGAATTCCCTATTTAGTTCTGCACCTCACTTTTTAATTTCATTGTTTGCTGTTTTGGTGGCTAGCTTCTTGAGCTCCTTATATATTTTGGAAATCAGTCCTCTGTCAGATGTGGGATCAGTGAAGATCTTTTCCCATTCTGTGGGTGGTCATTTTATCCTACTGACTGTTTCCTTTGCCTTGCAGAAGCTTCTCAGTTTCAGGAGGTCCCATTTATTAATTGCAGACCTCAGTGTCTGTGCTACTGGCATAATGTTCAGGAAGAGGTCTCCTGTGCCAATTTGTTCAAGGGTAGTTCCCACTTTCTCTTCTAGAAGATTCAGTGTGGATGGATTTATGCTGAGATCTTTGATCCATTTGCACTTAAGTTTTGTGCATGGTGACAGGTATGGATCTATCTGTAATTTTCTGCATGTCCGAATCCAATTGTACCAGCACCATTTGTTGAAGATGCTATCTTTTTTCCATTGTATAGATTTAGCACCTTTGTCAAAAATAAGGTATCCATAGGTGCGTGGGTCGATATCAGGGTTTTCAATTCGATTCCATTGGTCTATCAGTCTATTTTTGTGCCAATACCAAGCTGTTTTCAGAACTATGGCTCTATAGTAGAGCTTGAAGTCGGGGATGGTGATGCCTCCAGAAGATCCTTTATTGTAAAGAGTTGTTTTGGCTATCCTGGGCTTTTTATTTTTCCATATAAAGTTGAGTATTGTTCTTTCAATGTCTGTGAAAAACTGTGTTGGGATTTTGATGGGGATTGCATTGAATCTGTAGATTGCTTTTGGCAGGATTGCCATTTTTACTATGTTAATTCTACCTATCCAAGAGCATGGGAGATCTTTCCATTTTCTGGTATCTTCTTTAATTTCTTTCTTTAAAGTCTCAAAGTTCTTATTGTACAGATCTTTTACTTTTTTGGTTAGTGTTACCCCAAGATATTTTATGTTGCTTGTGGATATTGTGAAAGGTGTTGTTTCCCTGATTTCTTTCTCATTGGATTTATCATTTGTATATAGTAGGGCTACTGATTTTTTGAGTTAATTTTGTATCCTGCTACCTTGCTGAAGGTGTTTTATCAGGTGTCAGAGTTCCCTGGTAGAGTTTTTCGGGTCACTAATGTAGACTATCATGTCGTCTGCAAATAGTGAAAGTTTTACTTCATCCTTTCCAATTTGTATCCCTTTGATCCCCTTTTCTTGTCTTATTGCTATAGCCAGAACTTCAAGTACAATATTGAAGAGATATGGAGAGAGTGGACAGCCTTGTCTTGTTCCTGATTTTAGAGGAAACGCTTTGAGTTTCTCTCCATTTAGTTTGATGTTGGCTATTGGTTTGGTGTATATCACATTTATCATGTTTAGATATGTTCCTGTTATTCCTGTTCTCTCCAAGATCTTTATCATGAAGGGATGTTGGATTTTGTCAAAGGCTTTTTCAGCATCTAGTGAGATGATCATGTGGTTTTTCTTTTTCAGTTTGTTTATATAGTGGATTACATTGATGGATTTTCGTATGTTGAACCATCCTTGCATCCCTGGGATGAAGCCTACTTGATCATGGTGGATGATTTTTCTGATATGTTCTTGGATTCGGTTGGCCAATATTTTATTGAGTATTTTAGCATCGATGTTCATGAGGGATATCGGTCTGTAGTTCTCTTTCTTAGTCATATCTTTGTGTGGCTTGGGTATCAAAGTGATTGTAGCCTCGCCTCATAGAAAGAGTTTGGCAATATCCCATCTGCTTCTATTGTGTGGAACAGTTTGAGGAGTACTGGAATTAGCTCTTGTTTGAATTTCTGGTAGAATTCTGCAGTGAAGCCATCTGGCCCTGGGCTTTTTTTGGTTGGGAGGCTTTTGATTACTGCTTCTATCTCATTAGGGGTTATAGTTCGATTTAAACTGTTTATCTGATCTTGATTTAATTTTGGTAAGTGGTATTTATCCAGAAAGTTGTCCATTTCCTCTAGATTTTCCAATTTTGTGGAATACAGGTTTTCAAAGTATGACCTAAAGATATCTCCCTTTTCATTTCTGGTTTTGTTAATTCACATGCTCTCTCTCTCTCTCTCTCTCTCTCTCTCTCTCTCTCTCTCTGCCTTTTGGTTAGTTTGGCTAGAGGTTTGTCTATCTTATTTATCTTCTCAAAGAACCAACTCTTTATTTCATTGATTCTTTGTACTGTTTTCCTAGTTTCTACTTTGTTGATTTCAGCTCTCAGGTTGATTATTTCTACTCCTCCTTGGTGTGTTTGCTTCTTCTTGCTCTAAAGCTTTCAGTTGTTCTGTCAATTCTCTAATGTGACTTTCCTCCAGTTTCTTCATGTGAGCACTTAGTGCTATGAACTTCCCTCTTAGCACTGCTTTCAGGGTGTCCCATAAGTTCGGGTATGTTGTGTCTACATTCTCATTAAATTCTAGGAAGTCTTTAATTCTTTTTTTTTTATTTCTTCCTCAACCCAGGAATGGTGCAATTGGGAGTTATTCATTTTCCACACAAATGTAGGTTTTCTGCAATTCGTATTGCTGTTGAATTCTAGCTTTAATGCATGGTGGTCTGATAAGATACAGGGGGTTATTTCAATACTTTTGTACCTGTGGAGGTTTGCTTTGCTTTGCTGCCAACTATGTGGTCAATTTTTGAGAAGGTTCCATGTGGCGCTGAGAAGAAGGTATATTATTTTGTGTTTGGATGGAATGTTCTATAGATATTTGTTAAAACCAGTTGTGTCATAACTTCTTTCAGATCCTTTGTTTCTTTGTTAAGTTTCTGTCTAGTAGTTCTGTCCAATGGTGTAAGGGGGGTGTTGAAGTCTCCTACTATAAGTGTGTGTGGTTTTATGTGTAGTTTGAGCTTTAGTAATGTTTCTTTTACAAAAGTGGATGCTTTCGTATTAGGGGCATAGATGTTCAGGATTGAGACTTTATCTTGATGGACTTTTCCTGTGATGACTATGAAATGCCCTTCTTTATCTCTTTTGATTGCTTTCAGTTTAAAGTCTAATTTGTTAGATATTAGTATTGCTACCCCAGTTTGTTTCTTGAGCCCATTTGTTTGGAAAATTTTTTCCCATCCTTTTGCTCTGAGGTATCGCCTGTCTTTGAAGTTGAGGTGTGTTTCTTGTAAACAGCAGAAGGATGGATTCTGTCTTCGTATCCATTCTGTTAGCCTATATCTTTTTATGGGTAAGTTAATACCATTGACATTTAGGGATATTAATGTCCATTGTTCATTGGTTTTTCTTTGTTTTGGATTTATTGTTGGTGGTATCATTACGTGTGGATTTTGCCCTCCTGTTTCTTTTTGTGTTTGTTGAAATTCGATTAACTACTGCCAGTGTTTTTGTGAGTGTAGTTATGTTCGTTGGGTTGGAATTTTCCTCCCAGAGCCTTCTGTAGTGCTGGATTTGTTGATATGTATTGTTTAAATCTGTTTTTGTCATGGAATATCTTGTTTTCTCCATCTATAGTGATTGAAAGTTTTGCTGGGTACAGTAGTCTGGGTTGACATCCATGCTCCCTTAGTGCTTGTAGGGTATCTATCCAAGACCTTCTGGCTTTCAGAGTTTCCATTGAGAAGTCGGGTGTGATTCTGATTGGTTTGCCTTTATATGTTACTTGGCCTTTTTCCTTTGCTGCTCTTAATATTTTCTCTTTATTCTGTAGATTTGGTGTTTTGATTATTATGTGTCGGGGGGACTTCTTTTTGTGGTCCAGTCTGTTTGGTGTCCTGTAAGCTTCTTGTACTTTCATAGGCATATCCTTCTGTAGGTTGGGGAAGTTTTCTTCTATGATTTTGTTGAATATGTTTTCTGTACCTTTGAGCAGTGTTTCTTCACCTTCTTCTACACCTATTATTCTTAGGTTTGGCCTTTTTATGGTGTCCCATATTTCCTGGATATTTTGTGTTAGGGTTTTGTTGGACTTGAGGTTCTCTTTGGTTGATGAATGTATATCCTCTAGCGAGTCTTCAGTAGCTGAGATTCTCTCTTCCATCTCTTGAATCCTGTTGGATATACTTACATCTTTAGTTCCTGATTGTTTATCCAACCTTTCCATTTCCAACATGGTCTCATTCTGTGTTTTCTTTATTGTGTGTATTTCAGCTTTCATGCTTTGAACTATTTCAAGAGCTTCCTTCACTTGCTTGGATGTTTTTCTTGGCTTTCTTTAGATTCTTTAAGAGATTTATTTATTTCTTGAATTTTTTGGTTTGTCTTTTCCTCCAATTCATTTAATTTTTTGTTTGCTTTCTCTTCTATTTCTTTAAGGGATTTTCTTGTTTCCTCTTTAAAGGTCTTTATCAACTTGCTGAGATAATTTTTGAGGTCCATCTCATCTTCGTGCTCTGTGTTGGGCTTTTCAGCTCTTGCTGGAGTGCAGTCCCTAGATTCTGGTGGTGTCATATTGGTCTTTCTGTTGTTGAGTGAAGTCTTATTCTGTCTTCTCCCCATATCATCATTTAGTGGGTGCGGGTGGGTTCTCTCTATCTCCTCTTGTGGCCCAGTGGTGTGTGGGGGCTAGGAATTCAATGTCCACAACTCTAGATGACCTCGATGCTCCTGGTAGTCTCCTCACTGGTTCCTAGTTTCTCGGTCGTTCGGCGGAATGGAAGAGTGGGGTGCTACCAGATTTGGGGCGCAGGGAGCTCCTCCCTGCCTAGGCGTGTCTGGGCCCAAGCCTGCAGGCACAGGCGGGGGTCGGAGGATGGGGGTGGTCGGGGTGTTCTGGCCTGGGGTCGGGAGCGGGCAAGAACTTACTCACCTAGTTCCAGGTCAGTCTGCGGCGGCGGAATGTAAGAATGGGGTGCTAGCAGATTGGTGGTGCAGGGAGCTCCTCCCTGCCTGGGCGTGTCTGGCCCAAGCCCGCAGGCACAGGCACGGGTGGGGGGATGGGGGTGGTCGGGGTATTCTGCCCTGGGGTCGGGAGCGGGCAGGAACTCACTCACCTCGAAACATCTTCCTTTACATATGCCAAAAACAACATAAAATACCTTGGGGTAATGTTAACCAAAAAAGTAAAAGATATGTATCATAAGAATTTTGAGTCTTTAAAGAAAGAATTTAAAGAAGATACCATAAAATGGAAAGATCTCCCATGTTCTTTGATAGGTAGGATCAACATAATAAAAATGGCAATCTTGCCAAAAGGAACCTACAGATTCAATACAATCCCCATTAAATTCCTAGCACAATTCTTCACAGAACTTGAAGAAACAATTCGCAACTTTATATGGAAAAATAAAATACCCAGGATAGCCAAAACAACCCTGTACAAGAAAAGAACATCCAGAGGAATCATCATCCCTGATTTCAAGCTCTATTATACAGCTATAGTCCTGAAAACAGCTTGGTATTGGCACAAAAATAGACAAGTAGATGAATGGAATCGAGTTGAAAACCCTGATATTAACCTGCACACCTATAAATGTCTGATTTTTGACAAAGAAGACAAAGCTATACAATGGAATGAAAAAAGAAACTTTCACAAATTATGCTGGCATATCTGGATGCTGGCATGTGGAAGACTGAAGATATATACATGTCTATCTCCATGCAAAAAACTTAAGTCCAAATGGATCAAAGACCTCAACATAAACCATGCCACAATGAAATTATTAGAAGAGAAAGTAGGAAATACCCTTGAACAAATTAGTATAGTTGACTGCTTCCTGAACATAATACCAGTAGAACAGACACTAAGATCCACGATTAATAAATGGGACCTCCTGAAACGGAGTAGTTTTGTAAGGCAAAGGACACTGTCAATAAGACAAAACAACAGCCCAAAGATTGGGAAAAGATATTCACCAACCCCACATCTGACATAGGACTGATTTCAAAAATTTACAAAGAACTTAAGAAGCTAGTCTCCAAAACACCAAACAATCTAATATAAAAGTGGGGTACAGAACTAAATAGACAATTCGCATTAGAGGAATCTACAATGGCTGAAAGTGTTCAACATCCTTAGCCATCAGGGAAATGCAAATCAAAACAAGTCTGAGATACCATCTTACTCCTGTCAGAAAGACTAAAATAAAATAAAAAAAAGTTACAGTTTATTCTGGAGAGGTTGTGGAGAAAAGGGAACACTCCTGCACTTCTGGTGGGAGTGCCAACTCCTACAGCCACATTGGAAATCTGTATGGCAATTCCTCAGGAAAATGGGAATCAGTCTGCCACAAGATATAGGAATTCCACTCTTAGGCATATACTCAAAAGAAGAACACTCATCAAAAAAGGGGCTTCTGTTCAACGATGTTCATAGCAATATTATTTGTAATAGCCAGAAGCAGGAAACAACCTAGATGCCCCTCAACTGAAGAATGGATAGAGAAAAGGTGGTACATTTACACAATGGAGTACTACTCAGCAGAAAAAAAAAAGCAATGGAATCTTAAAATTCATATGCAAGTGGATGGAACTAGAAGAAACCATTCTGAGCGATGTAACCCAGACAGGTAACAAAAAGACAGGCATTGTATGTAGTCACTCATGTGTGGACTTTAGTCATAGAGTAAAGGATTTCCAGCTTGCAGCCCAGGATGCCAGAGAGGCTGGTAAACAAGGAGGACCCTAAGAGTGATATACATGGACCCCTGGAGAAGGGGAAAGGAACAAGATCTCCTGAGAAAAATGGGGGAGGGGAGAGGGAATTAGGAGAATTAAGCAGGTGAGAATAGGAGGGGTGAGGAAGACATGATGGGACAGGGAGGTTGAGTTGGGGGAAGAACAGAAAAGAGCAAGATAAGAGATAATATAATAGAGGGAGACATTATAAGTTCAAAGAGATATCAGGCAATAGGGAAATGTCTGGATAGCTACAAAAATAACACCAACTAACAATCTAAGCAACAGAGGAGAGGCTACCTTAAGTGCCCTCTCCTGATAATGACATTAATGACTAATTCATATGCCATTGTATAGCCTTCATCCAGCAACTGTTGGAAGTAGAAGCCAATATCCATGGCTAACCCTTGAACTGAACTGAAATTCAGAGGCAGACATTGAGGACTGATGATCAAAGGGGTTCATGCCTGGCTGGTTAAACCAACAGAAACAGCTGACCTGAACAAGGGAAAACTCTTTGTCCCCAGACTGATAGCTGGGAAGCCAGCATCTGATTGATCCAGACCCCCCTGAAAGTGGGTGTCAGTGAGGAGTCCTTGGAAATCTATGGGTCCTCTTGTAGTGGATCACTAATAATTGCTACCATAGGAATGGACTTTAGGAGCCTATCCCTCATGGAAGGATACTCCCTGATCCTAGATACAAGGGAGTTGGCCTATCCCCTATCTCAAAGTATATGACAGACATTAAGACCCCCTATGGAAGGCATCACCTCCTTGAGGAACAGGAAGTGTATGGGATAAATTGGGCATTAGTTGGGGGGGCAGGGGAGGAGAGGAGGAAAAGTGACCTGGGATTGACATGTAAAATCATTTTCTTTATAACAAAAAGGGGATAAAAGAATACATTCAACAACCTAAAGAGAAATATGACCTCACCAGAACCTAGTGGTACTACATCTGAAAGATCTGAACATCTGAACACAGAATAAAAAAAAGAAAGTGACCTTAAATATTTCTTGATCAAGATGATGGAGGCCCTTGAAGAAGAAATGAGCAATTCCCTTAAAGAAATGGAGGGCAAGACAAAGAAAAAATTGGAAAAAATCAATAAATCCTTTAAGAGAAGCCAAGAAAACCAGGAAAATCAGTCAAACAAATCCAAGACTTGAAAACTGAAATGGAAGGAATAAAGAAAACACAAATGGAAGGAATTCTGGAAATGGAAAATCTGGGTAAATGAACAGGAACCTCAGATGCAAGCATAACCAACAGAATGGAAGAGATGGTAGAGATAATCTCAGGCATTAGAGATATGATAGAGGGAATAGATCCAAGAGTCAAAGAAAACACTAAAGCCAACAAAGTCCTAACACAAAATGTCTAGGAAATCTGGAACACCATGAAAAGGCCAGACATAAGAATAATGGTGATAGAAAGAGGAGAAGAATAACAGATCAAAGGCACAGAAAATATATTCAACAAAATCATAGAAGAATCTTTCCCAATCTAAAGAAGGACATGCCCAATGAAAACACAAGAAGGTTAAAGAACACCAAATAGACTGGACCAAAAAAAGTCCTCTTACCTCATAATCAGAACACAATATATATGCAATAAAGAAAGATCATTATTTGCTGCAAATAAAAGGTCAATTAACAAATAAAGGCAAACCCATTAGAATAACCCCCTATTTTTTCAATGAAGGCTCTCAAAGCCAGAAGGTCCA
Source organism: Cricetulus griseus (assembly GCF_003668045.3). Classification (NCBI taxonomy): domain Eukaryota; kingdom Metazoa; phylum Chordata; class Mammalia; order Rodentia; family Cricetidae; genus Cricetulus; species Cricetulus griseus. Next base: position 125,080,710 of record NW_023276806.1, on the reverse strand, counting down.
AAACAGACATTATACATACTCTAAAATGCCATGGATACCAACCCAGTCTACAATATTCAACAAAGCTTTCAATTACCATAAATGGAGAAAACAAGATATTCCATGACAAAAACAGATTTAAACAATACATATCCCCAATCCATTCCTACACAAAGCACTAAAAAGAAAACTCCAACCCAAGGAGGTTAGATGTACCCAGGAAAATAAAGGAAATAAATAATTCCACACCAGTAAATTCTAAAGGAAGGAAACATACACTCCACTACCACCACCAAAAAATGACACGAATAAACAACCATTGGTCATAAGTATCCCTTAATATCAACGAACTCAAGTCCCCCATAAAAAGACACAGGCTACCAGAATGCATAGGAAAACAGTATCCACACTTCTATTTTATACAATAAATCCACCTCAACCTCAAACACATGTATTTCCTGAGAGTAAAGGTTTGGGAAAAGACATCCCAATCAAATGGACCTAAGGAGTAACCTGGTGTAGCTATCCTCATATCTAACAAAATAGACTTCAAACTGAAGGTAATCAAAAGAAATGATGAAGGACATTTCATATCCATCACAGCAAAAATCCAACAACAAGAAGTCTCAATCCTGAACATATATGCCCCAAACATAAGAACACTCACATTTGTTAAAGAAATATTATGGAAGTTTAAACCACATATCAAATTCCACACACTCTCCAATGTGTGGGGGATTTTAACACCCCACTCTCAGAAATGGACAGGTCTGCCAGACAGAAAATTAACAGAGAAATTAGGGATCTAACAGATGTTATGACTCAAATAGGCTTAACAGACATCTATAGAGCATTCTATACAAACAAAAAAGAATATGCCTTCTCAGCACCCCATAAAACCTTCTCTAGAATTGACCACATATTCAGTTACAGCACAAATCTCAACAGTTCCAAAAATAAAATGGAATAACCCCTGTATCTTAATAGCTCTCCATTGCTTAAACTTAGAATTCAATAAGAACACAAATTCTAGAAAGCCTTCAAATTCCTGGAAACTGGATAATACACTGAGTCAACCATGGATCAAGGAAGAAATAAAGAAAGCAAATAAAGGTTTCCTCGAAGTCAATGAAAATGAATGGGACACTATGAAAACAGTACAGCCGGGCGTTAGTGGGCATGCCGTTAATCCCAGAACTCATGAGACAGAGGCAGGTGGTTCTCTCTGAGTTCAAGGCCAGCCTGGTCTCCAGAGCGAGTGTCAGGATAGGCTCCAAAGCTACACAGAGAAACTCTGTCTCAAACCCCCCCCAAAAAAGGAAAAGAAAACAGTGCTACAAGGTAAGTTCATATCAATAAATGACTTCATAAAGAAGTTACTGAAATCCAACACTATTAAATTAACAAAACACCTGAATGGTCTAGCAAAAAGGGAAGCAAATTCACCCAGAGAAGTAGATGACAGGAAATAATCAAATTGAGTGGTGATATCAATAAAATAGAAACACAGAGAACAATGGAAAGAATAAAAAACAAAGACTAGGTTCTTTGAGAAAATCAACAAGATAGAAAAACCATCATCCAAACTAATCCAAAGGCAGAGAGAGAATATCCAAATTAACAAAATCAGAAATGAAATGGGGGAACATAAAAATAGATGCTAAGGAAACCCAAAGAGCCATCAGATCATAATTCACAAACCTATATACCACAAAATTGGAAAATATAAAAGTAATGGACAGTTTCCTGAAAAGGTTCTACCTACCAAATTTAAACCAAGACCAGATAAGCAATTCACATATACCCACAACCCCTAAGGAAATTGAAGCAGTCATTAAAAGTTCCAACCCCCCTGATTGCCCACCCAAAAGCCCTGGAACAGATGGTTTCAGCATAGAATTCTATCATAATTTCAAAGAAGAGCTAACTACAATACTCTTCCAATTGTTCCACACAATAGAGACAGAATGAACATTGCCAAATTCCTTTTATGAACCTACAATAACCCTGATACCCAAATAACAGGAAAATACAACAAAGAAAGAGAACTAGAGACCAGTCTCCTATGAACATTGATGCAAAAGTACTCAATAAAATACAGGCATACAGAATCCAAGAACACATAAAAAATCATTCACACTGACCAAGTATGCTTCATCCCATAGATGCAGGGTTTGTTCAACATATGCAAGTCTGTAAATGTAATACACCATATAATGCAACTGAAAGAAAAAAAAATGATCATCTCATTTGAGGCTGAAAAAAGCCTTTTACAAAATCCAACTCCCCTTCTTAATAAAGGTCTTGGACACATCAGGAATAAAAGGGACATGACTAAACATAATAGAGGCAGTATACAGCAAGCCAACTGCCAACATCAAACTAAATGGAGAGAAACTCAAAGTAATCCCACTGAAATAAGGAACAAGACAAGACTGTCCACTCTCTCGATAAACTTTTTTATAAAGATCTAGTTAGAGCATCAAGACAACAAAGGGAGATGAATGGGATACAAAATGGAAAGGAAGAAGCTAAAATATCACTATTCACAGGCAATATAACAGTGTACATAAATGACTCCAAAAACTCTACCTGGAAACTCCAACAGCTGATAAACACCTTCAGTAATGCGGCATGATACAAGATTAAGTCAAAAAAATCAGTAGCCATCCTACATACAGAAGATAAAGGGGCTGAGAAAGAAATCAGAGAAGCATCACCCTTTATAATAGCTACAAATAGAAAATACAAATAGAAACTAAACAACAAGTGACATACCTGTATGAAAGAACCTTATGTCTTTAAAGAAATAAGTTAAAGAGGCTATCAGAAAATAGAAAGATCTCCCATACTCTTAGATAGGTATGGTTAACATAATAAAAATGATAATCCTACCAAAAGAAATCTACAGATTCAATGCAATCTCCACCAAAATCCCAGCACAATTCTTCACAAAACTTCAAAGAACAATACTCTAGCTATTATGGAAAAACAAAAATCCCAAAATCACTAAAACAATCCTGAACAAAAAAGGAACTTCTGCAGACATCACTATCCTTGAATGTGCCATTCTCAGTCTCTCTCTCTCTCTCTCTCTCTCTCTCTCTCTCTCTCTCTCTCTCTCTCTCTCTGTGCCTCCAATTTCTTAATCAAGATAAGAATGTAATCTCTTAGCTGTTCTTGCCACCATGCCTTTTCTCTACCATCATGTACCCTGACCCTTTGAAACCATAGGTTCCAGAATAAATGCAATTTTTAATTTAAACAAATCTCCAAGGTACTAAAAAGAATAGCATATATGGAGATGAGGAGAAGCTCACATTGCTGTGTGGTATCTTGTTCCTCCAAATTTGAAAGGCAAGCATTGTACATGTAAGTTAGTGAATGACCCATGCAAGGAACAAAAGTATACCATTAAATAATTACTACAACGAGCTTATTTAGAAGGGATAAGGAAATAATCTGAGATGTATTTAAGAAAGTACCACTATTCATTGGGCAAAAAGAAATAAAACTAGGTAAAAATATTTTCAAAGCTAAACATCTACCCATGAATTTCTACCTGCTATGATTCTGTATTTCATAAAAATATATTTACAAGAAGAAAATCAGAATTTTCTGAAATAACAATAATTCATTTTCAAAGAATAATAATATTTTGAATAATTTCCTACATTTGAGAAAAGTTTGATAACAGACAAGTATTAAATTTGATGATTTCTGTACAAGTTGGCACTCCCACCAGCAGTGGACAAGTGTTCCCCTTTCTCCACATCCTCTTCAGCATGAACTGTCATTGGTGTTTTTGATTTTGGCCATTCTGACAGGAGTAAGATGGTATCTCAGAGTTGTTTTGAATTGCATTACCCTGATGGCTAAGGATGTTGGACACATTCTTATGTGTCTTTCAGCCATTTTAGATTCCTCTATTGAGAATTGTCTATTTAGTTCTGTACCCTACTTTTTAATTGGATGTTTGGTGTTTTGGAGACTAGCTTCTTGAGCTCTTTGTATATTTTGTAGATCAGCCCTCTATCAGATGTGGGGTTGGTGAATATCTTTTCCCAGTCTGTGGGCTGCTGTTTTGTCATTCTGACTGTCTCCTTTGCTTCTCAGAAGCTTCTCAGTTTCAGGAGTTCCCATTTATTAATTGTTGACCTCAGTGTCTGTGCTACTGGTGTAATGTTCAGGAATCAGTCTCCTGTACCAATTAATTCAAGGGTATTTCCCACTTTGTCTTCTAATAGGTTCAGTGTAGGTGGATTTATGTTGAGGTCTTTGATCCATTTTGACTCGGAAATCATTATGGCAACTCCTCAAGAAAATGGGAATCAGTCTATCACAAGATCCAGCAATTCCACTCTTAGGCACATACCCAAAAAGAAGCACATTCATACAACAAGGACTTCTGTTCAACGATGTTCATAGCAGCACTATTTGTAATAGCCAGAAACTGAAAGCAGCCTAGATGCCCCTCATCCGAAGAATGGATTGAGAAAATGTGTTACATTTACACAATGGATTACTACTCATGGGGGGGGGGAACAATGGAATCTTGAAATTTGCTTGAAAATGGATGGAACTAGAAGAAACCATTCTGAGTGAGTTAACTCAATCTCAAAAAGACAAACATGCCTTCATCCAGCAGCTGGTGGAAGTAGAAACAGACACCCATAACTAACCACCAAACTGAACTGAAACCCAGATTCAGAGAAGGACGAGTGAAGAGCATAGGGGTCCAGACCAGGCTGGTGAAACCCACAGAAATAGCTAACCTGAACATCTGGGAAGTCTTGCTCCCCAGACTGACAGATGGAGTACCAGCATGGGACTGATCCATACCCCAGGAACATGGGTTTCTGTGAGGAAACCTCAGAAATCTACAATACCTCCTGCAGAAGTTCAGTACTTATCCCTAGCATAGGTGTGGACTTTGGGAGCACATTCCATATAGAGGAATACTCCCTGAGCCAAGACCCTAGGCTCATTTCATATCCATAATGACTTCCTAGGAAGAGACTACATTATGTCATTGACAAAGTGGTCATGTATGCCCCCTAGGCCCTATTCCAAAGGATACAATAGACACTGATGATATTCTATAGAAGGCCTCATCATCCATGGGGAGCAGAAAGGATATGTGATAGATAGGGTTTTACTTGGGTTGGTGGTGGTAGGGGAGGATAGGTGGGAGAAGGGAACAGGGATTGTCATGTAAATCAATCCTGTTTCTAATTCAAAAAAAAATGAAAAAAAGGAAGGGAGTAGAAAATGGTGGCAATGCTAAGATTAATAGGATAGCAAATAAAAGTTGATGATTTCTTTTCAAGAGTTAACAATGTAATTATTATTACACATTCAGATAGTGAGCTTCCACCCTCAAAAGTGTAATTAGAATATGATAGAGATTCCACTTAAAGTGTGGAGTAAAAGGCTTATTCACATTTTTTCCAGTTTCTCTGAAACACATAATACTATAAAACCTAGGGCCAGATAAAACTAAGGCTGTCACTTCTAGCTTTCAAATATTAGGTAGAAACAAAAAGTCCTGGAGTCCAGATGGTGTTTTCTGGGCATAACTTTAAAAAAGCAAAGGGTGTGGAGAAAGAACAGCTGGTTGGTTGCTTCAGAGACACCAAGGAATAACATTTTTATCTTTTTTTTTTACTATTATACTAATAAAATCACTAAGGTCTACAGAGACAATGTATCTCATATGTCCAAAGATATTGTTTATTTCAGGTCATTGATGTCTGAATAAAAAGTATTCTTAAACATAAAAGGGACAGGGAAAGTGAAGAAATAAGAATAGGTTATGCTGACCGGAAGAAAGGGGAGCTCATGGGCCCCAGACTGACAGCTGTAAACCAGCGTAGGACTGATCCAGATCCCCTGAACATGGGTGTCAGTGAGGAGGCCTTGGAAATCTATGAAGCCTCTTGTGGTAGATCAGTACTTATCCCTAGCATAGGAATGGTCTTTGGAAACTCATTCCTTGTACAGGGATACTACCTCAGCCTAGACACATGGGGGAGGGCCTAGGCCCTTTCCCAAAGGATATGACAGACTCTGAATTACCCCCATGGAAAGACTCAATCACCCTGGGAATCAGAAAGTGGATGGGATATGGTGTCTGTGTGGCACAGGGGAGGAGAGGAGAGATAGGGAACTGGGATTGACATGTAAAACAAGCTTGTTTCTAATTTAAATTTTAAAAGTTCAAAAAACAGAATAGGGTATGTATCAAGTAAAAATGCAGAAAAGAAAACCAATGGTGTTGATGTCCACTAATTAAAATCTTAGATGAGGGCTTTCAAGGGAGGTAAAATAGAGCACCTTGGTATAAACAATTAAAGGAACTAATAGAATGGGAAGGGCTAAGTTGAGGTATAAGAGGGGAGGGGAGGGCAATGTGAGAGATATGGAGAGGAATAAATGACATTAAACATATGTGAACTATTAAATGACATTAAACATCTGTCTATTACTGCAAGAGCTTCCATATAGGTTTGTTTCCAATAGGTGGGGATTAACACAGAAAGCCATAATCAGCTAAGGTTCATAGGCTGAAATCTTTATCCCTAAATGGTACTGAAACTTCTTTTCCACTTCTCAGGGATCAGTTTGGAAGAGTGGATGGAAAGAGTGTAAAAGACAGAGGTGGTAGATGACTACACAGCAAGGCAGTGCACTCATGACCTTACAGCAGTTTAGACAGAATGCACAAGATCTGTTCAGTACCAATCCAGACCAACTCCTAGCAATGAGAGGAGTTGGGCACAAAGTCTAATCACTATTTGATGAGCTAGTGACAGCTCATAGCCACTAGGAGTGGAAAATCAGGATTTTCTAAGACTGTAGCCCCTGAAAGTCAACCACACTTTCTGTATGAAAACATACACAAACATAAATCTGTTTAAATGGGTAACAAGAAAAATGAAACAAAGTTGAGTGAGTAGAGAGAAAATGAATCTGGGAAGAGCTTCTGAGAAGGAGATTGAATATGATCAAAATCAGATACTTTGTGTGAGATTCTAAAATGACCAATGAAAATTGTTTTTTCTTTAATTTATTTGTGGCTGTAGTTTCACAAGCTCATGCACATACCTATAAACTATTGGCTCAGTGAACAAGTAGTGATCAAAGGATAGCTTGTAGGAGTCAGTTCTATTTCTACCATGTAGGTCCTGCAGATGAAATTCAGGCAGTAAGTGCTTTTACCCCCTAAGCAACATCAATGACCCAGAAACTCATGTTCCTGGGGGGAAAGAACATGAGTGTTTAAAAATGCAGGTTACTGTCTTTATATTTATATGTGAAAATGCTGAGGTTAAGAAGAGTAAGATTAACATAAAGAGGCTTACATGAGAGGAAACATTCATCTAAATTGTTGTAGTGAACCCTATACCATGCTTAGGGTTATTCATCCAGACAAAAATGAGAGGAGTAAAATTCTGCATAAAGAGTACATATAACTATTTGTCTACTCTGTTAAAGCACTTTGTATGATAAAGGGTATGCTATTTAAAAAATACACTCATTTGATATCCATAATGACTTCCTGGGAAGAAACTACATTATGACATTTAGAAAGTGGTCATGTATGCCCCCTAGTTCAACTTGCCTAGGCATTCTAGCTGGGGATCTCAGTGTAATATAATGCTAGTGATTTTTCTTGCCTTGATAATGACTCTCTTTTGAGCATTTCAGAAACTAGAACTTGTGTGAATATCTAACACTATATTCTATGGGGACAAATTAGAGCAGGGGTAGTGAAAAGTGATAACATCATTTATCAAGCACCCTATGTCCTCACAAATGTTTGATTTCCACAAAACCAAATGCATTTCACAGTTTAACTATGACTAAGAATCAACTTCAGGGAAAGAAGTCAAGGTATGATTCTCTGACCTAAATCCCTCCAGCTGTGTTTCTCATCAGCAGGCAGATTTATTCCCCAGAGGATGGTTGCCAATGTCTGAATAAACTTTTAGTTGTTATGACTTCACAATGTACTGGCAGCTAGCAGAAAGAGGCCAGGGATGCTGGTAGCATCTTGCAATGTATGAGACCAGTCTCACAGAAAACAGTTACCCAGGATAAAATCTCAATCAAGACATATAGGTAAAACTATTCTAGCTAATAACAGAGGTCTGCAAATGTAACATTTTAAAGTTGAACTATGCTTTATTATAATGTGGTAAAAGGAAAAATTGCAAAGGAAATAGTAATCATCCAGTTCCCTGCTGAATTTGGGAAGTGATATTTAGAGTTGATAGACAGACTGAGACACAGGAGACATGGTATGCAGTCTGTGTCAGCAACACCCTGTCATAACACTGAGCTGGAAGTCAGTGTTGTATGTAACAGAAAGTTCCAGAATATAAGAGTTGAAGTGGATCTGGCTGCCACAATGCCTTGAACATGTAAGGTTTTATTAGGAGATTTTCCTTTTCAGTATTTTTGTTTGTAGGATAAGATTGAAAGTAGTGTATTCATCATCATATTCTGTAGGTATATTTTGACATAGTGAAATTTACTATAAATATTTTTTAATAATAAACAGACAAATCACTGATTTTGCTCATTGGGCTGCTTGTCATGTCCTACTTCTGTCAATTAAAGGGACTTGATATGACAATCTCTAAAGTAATATGCAAAATCTAAAACATTGTTTCTTAAATCCCATGACAAAAATAATAACTAAAATTTAGAGGTCGTGGCAGGAGAGATGGCCCCACAGTTAATATTATTTGCTTTTGTTGGAGAGAACTCAATATACTCACTGGACAACTTACTATCACTTATGACTCCAGCTACCTGGGATGTGACACCCTCTTGGACACTGCAGGCACTTGAATTCACATTCACTTTTCAAACCAGACACACACACACACACACACACACACACACACACACACACACACACACACACACACATATATATATATATATATATATTAACTTTTTACATCTTAAAAACATAAAAATATACAAAATTGAAATATCTCTCTTCAAGACTATATAGTGCATTGCATCATGTTTTGGGTGTGTGCAAGTGTGAGTGTGTGTGTGTGTGTGTGTGTGTGTGTGTGTGTGTGTGTGTGTGTGTGTGTGTGTGTGTGCGCGCCATATGACCATAGTATATAATAAAAATGTGTTCCCAAATTTGATTTATGATCGTTTTATTGGTTATTTGTTTGTCTATGTTCTTCTAGAAACTTACTGTCTTGTTTGATTACTTACTGATTTCTTGCTGAAATTTTATGTATTTTTTAAGTCAGGGCAGTACTAATTTCACAGAATGAGTTTTATACTGAAACTTCCTTTTCATGATCTACATTTTAAGAGTATTATAGTTGTTAATTCTTTATTTGATACTTTGACAATTAGTCTTTCTTGACCTTGGATTGTTTTTGACCTTCCAAAACATTGGAAGATGTTTTATTTCAATCTCACTGTTTGTTTTGGGTTTGTTTAAGTGTATATATCTTTGGTTTAATTTTGGTAAATCATATGCATCTAGGAATTTGTCTCTTTTAAATCTTCCAGGATACTGGAATGTAAGTATTCAAATTATCTCTAAAAAACTTTTAGATTTTAGTGAAATCTATTTTTATCTCTAATTTTCTTTTACTTTTGATTAGTTTGTCTGGAAATAAGTCCCTACAGTCTTCTTTCCACAAATGATTAAGTCTTTGATTTTTTTCTACACTCGAATTATTTAATCCCTATTTCATTCATTTCTATTCTAGTCTTGTTATTTGTTTCTGACTTTTGGATTTGGATTTGGTTTATTCTTGATCTTCTAAGAGCTTAAGATGTAGCACTAGGATTTATATTAGATTATTCTTATTTTTAAAAAAGGATTCATAGTCATATGTACATATTGGTAAGTTTTTAATCTTAATTTAGAAAGTATTAAATTTCCTCCACAATTTTGTTAACTAATAATTCAAGATTTTTCATCCTCTAAGTTTGTCTGTAGTTTCTATTGTTTGTTTTGCTATTGATTTCTATTTTATGAACTCCATTACTTATAAAAGGAAGATATTATTTCAATGATTTTATGTTCAGTAAGGCTTTTTTGTGGGCCATAATATGCTCAATTTTAGACAAGACTTCATGGCTGTTGAGAACAAAATCTAATTACTCGTAGACAAAATACTCTGTATACATCTGTAAGTCTGTTTAGTCTCTGATATTTCTCAAGTATGATAAATCTTTATTGATTTTAGTTTACATGATATATCTGGAGATGAAAGTGCTGTGTTAAAGTTACCCATACCCAGACTTATTTGAACTTCTATAACCATTGTTTATGAAAATGAGAACTCCAGGGTCTGTAATATAAGTATTTACCATTAAGTGTTCTTGATGAGCTGTACAACTTATTAATATGATTTAGCTTTTACTTGTGTAGTGTTAATAACTTCTGACTAATTTTGTTTTGAAGTCTACCTAGCCAGTAGTAGAGTAGGTTGGGCATAGGCACTGTAAGGCTTAGTTGAACTAATTTCACATTACATTTCTTTTCTTTTTTGGTTTTTTGAGACTGTGTTTCTCTGTGTAGCTTTGTAGACCAGGCTGGCCTCGAACTCACAGAAATCCAACTGCCTATGCCTCCCTAGTGCTGAGACTAAAGGAATGTGCCACCACCACCTGGCATCACATTAGATTTTTTATAGGTCTAACACTTGTTTAACAACAAGTTCACAGGCCAAAAATAGATTGTTAATGCCAGAAATGAAATTACAACTAAGCCATTCTAGTCCTCTTTCAGCACGGACAGTAAGATTTTGGAGAAATATTCATGTATACCTATTATGTATTTATCACTATTATGTATTCTTATTACAAATAGCTACAAATGGTTTGAATCCAGAATAATTTAATATATAACATTGATTTTGAAATCAAATCTTAATGTTAACCAAAACATTAGTTAAGAATCTTTTACTTGTGCAAATAAGATGTCAAAATTCATTGTACAACATAGATGTCTGTTTTTGATAGCTATAGAAATGTTGTTTGTTGCTAAGGTATATTAGTAAGTTTAAAAAGAACTTTTGAAATGGTCATAAAGTAGCAAATTCTTACTTTGGATAATACAGGATTGTTACAAATAACAACATGATGATTTCCATTTGTTGTTGAAGTCTTTTCACATGGTATAAATGAGAAATAAATTTTGGCATTTTCCTTCAAAATCTCTCTAAATTATAAATAACTTTGCATAAATATTGTCCTGTTGAATTAAGCAAGAAACAACTGTTCTTTTCATGTCCCATGACCTCTTGACCATAATCAAACTGAATGAGTGAAAGATCTATACACCACATCAGAATTGAAGCCATCAAGCTCTCATAAGATTCCTGTATGTGTTTATATAAAATGATTTAATCACATAATCTTTAAAGAGGTATATGTGACACACATTTAATTTTCCATGTTTTAAAGATTAATAAATTAGTTAAATATAAATGCATGCCAGAAGCCAGAAGACATCTCAGTTGGATTAGTTATGTTTCTGCTGCTATAATAAATACTCACTTAGCAAAAGTTTCTTTTAGTGAAGTGCTATAGTTCTGCAAATAACCTAAAAGAGTAACATTTATATTAAATTATTACATCTATTGATGCAGATTTCTATGTATGTGTTAAAAAATTAATGCTATAGCCTAAATATTGAAATGACAGCTTTTTAAATAACTGTTTTAGTTTGATTTCTGTGTATTTGTGGGGAAATATGAGTATGAGTATAGATGGCAACAGAAACCAGAATCATGGGATCCCCTAGACCTGATTTATAGGTGGTTGTGAGTTGCCTAACACAGATTCTGAGAACCAAACTCAAGTCCTATGCAACTGCAATGCATAACTGCTAAGCTATATCATCAGCCCAGGAAGCAAGGTGTTTCTATTTATAAACCTAAATTCCATGTGTAACTTTAGTTTTCACTATGTGTGGTTAGGTATGCTATTTTTCTGTTGATATATCCTCATCAACAAAATTAGAATTTTAGAAACAATGCATAATGTCTTGGGTTGTTGTAGCAACTAGTTATAGTAATAAATGTGAAGTGTTGGGATAGCCTTGGGACTTAGAAAAGACTCAATAACACATTTTGCTGCTGCTGCTGCCACAAGCACTCTTAGCTCTTCCATTCTCTCTCTCTCTCTCTCTCTCTCTCTCTCTCTCCTCTCTCTCTCTCCTCTCTCTCTCTCTCTCTCTCTGTGTGTGTGTGTGTGTGTGTGTGTGTGTGTGTGTAATTTCCCTTTAGTTTAAAAGTCTAGGGGATGTACCTTTGGACAGAGGTCAGGTGATAGAGGGCTTGTCTTGGTTCCATTCCCAATACTTCCAATGTCATAAGAGACACATGTTTGTTAAAGGAGCCTATAGATTAAAATCTCTCTGATCTTATTACTTTAGCTTATAGAACAGTGTTATCAGAAGGATTCATTTTTCCAATGAGCCTGCTAAAGTAATTTTTGAAACTCTCTTAAACACAGGTAGCATGTTTTAAGTTTTTAGCTCAGTTCTTCCTTTCTCCCTCCCAATCTTTATAATTTACTCTATCCTGAAGGACTTATAAAACAATTTTATTAGTCAGGATATTAGTTCTTGTTAACATAATATTTATTGATACTATTTGTACAGTAAAGTAGGTTGAACATGAGGTTTTGGACAGCCTGAATTCACCATCTTCCCGTGTACAAAGGTACTCTCTTTACAAATGGGCATTTCTCTTTGGCATCCATTAGGTATTTGCCCAGATATCGGCCTCTGTCAAATAATAAAAAATGAACCGTGTTTCTAGTGAACAAAACTAAAAGTGACTCCTAGACATAGCTCACATAGCCACTGCCAGATGGTGTCACTCTGCACGCCCACTGCGTTGCATCAGTGTCTCAGACTTCTATGTGCTTGTTTTGATTGCCAAAAGGGCTCACCATGAGTTACACGATCTTTCTGAACTTTACAATCCTGGTTCAGGAATGATGGCCTTTGCTATTGAAGCCAGTTTACTCACATGCTGTTCTCTGTCACAGGACTACAAGACCTTGTTCCCATGATCAGGTTTTTAATGGTGTGAAAGAGCAAGTTGTATGTGTCTTTGTTCTTGATAAAATAACACCTCAGAGCTTACAACCTGGGATAAAACTATAGCGCAAGAGGAGGGGAAATCTATGCATTTAACTACAATAATCTCTGGTGGTGACAGTTGTACTGTTGCTCTTAAGTGACACAACGGTCTATTATGTGGTAGTCGATCAACTTTAAGCTGAATAACTGTATGAAGTATCTTTTAAAATACTGTCTCTTTTGAGTTAGATTCTGCCTTACATCAATATTTGCATTGTTTTGTAAAAACCATCCAACTCTAATTTGCTAAATAACTTGTTCTCTAATGGCATATGAGTGTACATATCCCCTTGAAATCAACCGTTTCGGTTTTATTAGATTATTACCAAAGTAACTCGAGCTGACTTCTCATTCTTGATAATGAGGTCTGTTTTTTAAATACTGAATCTGGACAGATCTAAAATATTGGCAGTTGGGTCACATAAACATGGAGGTACTTGAACATGTGCCCTGTTAGTAGAGGATGTTCTGTAAGTTGGAAGTAGAAATGGAAGGAAAGCTTCCTGCTCAGGAAAGCATGGAACTTGATGATAACAAAGACCCAGTCTGCCACTACTGACACTGGACCAGCAGGGACACCTTCAGCTAGTCTAGTGCAAGCAGCCATCAGTGCCAGGACCTGCAGTGTAGAATGGAAGAACTGGTATCATAGCATTTGAAGGTGGTGAGAGGGAGAGGAGGGGTTATCCATAATGATGGACTGAAACTGTTGCTTTTCAGAGGAAGATGGAACATGTGCTTTGTTGGGGAGTGTCTTCATGTAAATCTAAGTAACAAAGTAGCCACTGTCTCTGTGGCTACATGTGCACACAGCAAACAGGTCTCTGTTTCAGTATAACATTTCAAAAAAAAATAAATAAATGCTGCTATCTAATAATTTAAAAGAACTTAATGAACCATCTATTACATTTTTTAAGTTAGATAATCAGTTTCAAAAGGAATATTCAGGTTATTTAACATTGTTTTTAAATGGCTGCATCAGAAAATATTATCTATTTTTTTAATTAAACTATTTCATCACTTGTTTAAAAATTTATTTTGGATCTGAGTTTGGTGATATTATTTTACCTGCTGCTGTACTACCACAGACTATTGGCTTTTAGTTTCCTAAAGAGAAAAATTGCCTTTTTACTAGAAAGCCTTTGTGTATTGCCAGTTTTTCTGTTTGGGAAAATCTAAGGATTTACTGTGGTCAGTGGTACAGAAGAAATGTGGATTTGATAAACTAGTGCCTATGATTTTAATTTATGTTTGATATATAGAAGTAAGGGGTTATGAATGTTGATTATTTTGTGCCAACAGCCCAGAATTGTCATTTATATGTCAGCAGAAAACTATGACCTCTGCTTCCAAAGTTATTTAATTTTCTCAGTGTTTGGATGCTATTTTTTGTAAGTGTGTTAATAAAAGTGTAAAAAATTGGAAAAATAATAATATTCTTAAGCATTTGCTGGATCATTTTTCTATAAAACTTGTTTGTATATTATAAAACACTTTGAAGACTTGACTTTTCTCAGTTTTCATACCCTGGAAATCACATTTTGTAAAACTGGGGACATTCATAATTGTCAGATACTTTTTAAAATTATCTCAGAACATCACTTTTATATACAAAAAGTTTTTTTGAAAGAAAAGAAAATTAAATACATATGTGGCCCCAGGTATTTGTATAACTCTAGGATGGTCTACACTCTGTTTAAATTGACTTAACTCACTGTACAGGTGTTCAGTTTTGTCAATATGATGCATGGTCCTTTTAGATCACATGAAGTTTGATTTGCAAACATTTCTATAGCCAAACTTGTAATATGTGGTTGCCTCCTTAATAAACAGCCTGATCATAATGTTTACTATTACAAAATAAAAGAACAGTGCTATCCCTTATACTCTTCAATATCCTGTTGTACACAAGAATTAACTGTCGAAGAAGCTTAACATATGTATTTTAGACCACTTGTAAAACCAGATGAAGCAATCTACCCACTCTCCTGCTTCATTATTATAGTGATCTACCAGATATATTTGAGGTATACTACAGTTATACCCCTCCTCTGTTTAATTGACATAATGTCTTTCTCTTTCTTCTAATCATAGAAACATAACTAGTAAAAGTAAAAAACAAAAAATTATATAGCAATAGGCAAACCAGCTATGAACAAGATGTTTTTAAATATAATGTTTATTAATTTTAAATCCCTATGACTTTGAATTTTTAAAATATTTATTTTTTAAAAACTGTTTTACCTACTACTTTGTATCTTTATTGTGCCAAAATGTCTTCCTTTATGCTTTATACCATTCTTTCCGAAATATGCATAATTACCAAGCTTTTTCCCCAATTTTTCAAGTCAGCGTTTCTCTGTGTAATAATCCTGGCTGTCCTGGAACTCACTTTGTAGATTAGGCTGGCCTCGAACTCATTGAAATCCACCTGCCTTTGCCTGCCAAGTGCTGGGATTAAAGGCATGAACCACCACTGGCCAGTTTATCAAAATCTTCAAGGACTATGGTCTGCTGCCATAAAGAGTGTGTTAAGTCTGGAGGGCTAAGTCGTTCTTCCAAGAGGCCATGGCTGTTCTATATCCTCCATTAACCTTGTAAGACATCCACATTGAATCTAAGGGATTGCATCATATTCCTCAACTATTGTAAAATCCATAGTTTCACAAGAAAACTCACTTTCAATGATATCATTTGAACCTTTCAGCAGGGATATAAAAAAGAGTGCCACCTTTCATTAAGATAAAAGTAAGATCAAATACCTACCATAGTTACTGAATATTTCTTCATCTTTATTGGCTGAGGCAATTAATCAATAAGTAACGAGAGGGGTAAAAACATGTGGTCTTTGATATTTAATAAATGAATCAGTGGAGTCCCCTGCGTAAGCATATAAATTAATAAGCATTAGCTCCTTTACTTAATGAGGAATTTCCGAATAAATTATCAAAAAAGACCATGGCATAATTTCAAAGGCATTTTCTGACCTTCTTATACTCTGGCCAGCATGAATTTTTAACAAGATGCTGTATCTGCAAGGCCAGCTCAAAACTGCTCACATGAAAACTGAGCTTTAGAAAGGCACACTACAAATGCAATAAAGATAGCAAGAGAATGTTTAAATTAAAGAAGATCAAATTTGCAGAAAATGTTGATGGAATCAATGTTTGTATAAAATTAGTGAATGGTGATATATTCCCATTAATAAGCTTTTTGAATATTCTATTTCAAAATGTTACAGCATAAAAATAATGGAAATAAAATTGCTAGTATAATTTTAAGGTTGCAACAATCATAAACAAAAATAAAGTTTCCCTAGGGTTGTATATTGTAGAATGATTCTCCTTTGCTATGTGTCTAATGTCATATCCCCAGAGATGCTAGGAAACAAGGAAGACACTAAGAAATACATGCATACATGGACTTTGTGAGAAGGAAAAAAGGGATGAGATATCCTGAGTAAATTAGCACATGGGGGAGGGCAGAGGGAGGTAGGAACAGAGAGGAGGAGAGAGGGAGAGGAGGGTAGGAGAACATGAAGGATCAAGAAGGTCTAGTTTGGGGAAGAACAGAAAAGTAGAGCAAGGAAAGAGATATTTGATAAAGGGAACCATTATGGGCTTAACCAGAAACCTGACACTAGAGAAATTTCCAGGAACCTGCAAGGATGATGCCACCTAAGAATCTAAGCAATAGTGGAGAGGCTAGGTTAAATGCCTTTCCCCTATAATGAGATTGATGACTCCCTTATATGCCATCAAAGAGCTTTCATCCACTAGCTTATAGAAGCAGAATCAGAGATTGACAGCTAAGCACTGAGCCAAAATCCTGGAATCCAGTTGTAAAGAGGGAGAAGTGATGAGCAAAGAGGTATAAACCATGCCGGAGAAACCCACAGAAATAGCTGACCTGAGCAAGTGGGAGCACACGGACATCAGTCTGTCAGCTGGGGAACCAGCATAAGGACTGTACCAGGCCTCCTGAACGTGGATGTCAGTTAGGAGGCCTGGGTGATCTATTGGGCCACTAGCAGTGGAAACAGTAGTTATTCCTAATGCATGAACTGGCGTTTTGGAGCCCATTCCTCCCTATGGAGGAATACTCTCCCAGCTTACATACAGGAAGGAGGGCCTTCGTCTTGCCCCAAATGATGTGACAGATGTTGCTGATTCCCCATGTGAGACCTCATTCTCTCTGAAGAGTGGATGGGGTTGGGTTGAAGAGATAGTGGGCGGGGAATTGAGGATGAGGGGGAAAGAGAACTGGGATTGTTATGTAAAATAAGACTGTTTTCAATTTAAATGAAAATAATAAAAAACTATAGTTTTCTATAGCTTTGCATTGTATATTATTGCATAATAAAATGTGGTATGAGAATAAATAGAAGAGCATATAAAAATATCCACAGAGCTAAGTTCATCAAACTGCTTTTCTGTCCTTGACTCTTTAATTACTATGTTTTAAGTGTATAATTAATACTAAAAGTCAATAGGATAAAAATGGAATGCAATCCAGTCAAACTTATGAAGAAAATAAAGGGCATATTTGTGAGACCATAGAATTCAAATTCCTATGAGTGTCTTGTTTAGATGAGTTTGGGGCCCTCCCACTCCTGTTGCAAAATGTTTGCAAAGAGTTTACACTTGGATAATGCTGTTGATGACTCCTTCTGTGGACATCAACACTTTATTGTACTCTTAGACCCAGCCAGCATCAAGAAAGCTTGTAGGTGATGGTAGTTCATCCACTCAGTAAGACAAGAAAATGGAGAACAATCCCAGAATACAAAATAAAAGTTGTGTAGACCCCAAGAAAAAATGGCACCTTGAAACACATTTTGCCTGTTACACCAGCCTGATTCAAATGAAGCTGCTTCAGTAGCACTGAACCATCATCCAATGAAGGAAAAATTTCACATGTGTGGTAATGAGCAATCTGTTTTCCACAAAGCTTTTTTTTTTTTTTATTTTGTTAGGCATCAAAATCAAATTGGGATAAAGAAGAATGTGGTTTGGAAAGAAGCTAAGAATTAATAAATGAAGTGCCCCTTGGAAAATGCCAGTATTTCCACACAGAGAACACAATCTCTGATAGAAAAAAATGGAATGCATAGTATTCTTCTTAAGCTAAATGTAAAATCCATATAACTCAAAAAAACTATAGTATATTTTCTCATAAAGTCTGCATATACACAATTTTGCTGTTTTAATTAAAATATCACTGAATATACTTTTAATATCTTTTAAAAATATAATAAATATTAAACTTCTGTTTTCTATCCTACAAAGAAATTAACTTAAATGATTTTAAGAAAATTTCCTAATATAAAATTACTCTAATAATTTTATTCTAATGACCTGTTTTCTTGATTTTCAACAAGTGTATTTGATCTGCTTTTCAGTCATTTTATACTTCATTGGGTTCTGCACATGGTGATTAAGAACATTTTTCCTCATAAAGAAAAAAAAAGAGTTATGTGAGGCTTTCCTCAATGTTTACATTTATAAATAACATGTGCTCACTCAGATTTGCCATTACAGAGTTTCATCCAGTAACTGATGGAAGCTGATGCAGAGATCCACAGCTTAGCACTGGGCCAAACTCCTGGTGTCCAGTTGAAGAGAGGGAGGAGCCATAATACCAGCAAAGTGGTCAAGACCATAATGGGAAAACCCAGAGAAACTGCTGATCCACAGAAATAGCAAATGGGAACTCGCTGACTCCATACTGACAGCTGGGGAACCTGCATAAGATTGAACTAGGCCCCTGAAACTTAAGGGGCTATCTATGGAGATGCTGGCAGTGGAACCAGCAGTTATCCCTCGTGCATTAACTGGCTTTTTGGGGCCCATTCCTATGGAGGGATACTCTCAGCCTAGATACAGGGAGTAGGGCCTCAGTCCTGTCCCAAATGATGGTACACACTTTGATTACTCCTCATGGGTGGTCTCACCCTCTCTGAGGAGTGGATGTGGAGTGGGGAGGAGATAAGGTGGGGGGAGCAGGAAAAGGGGATGGAGAGCCAACTAGGATTGGTATATAAAATAAGATTGTTTTAAAATAAAATATTACCATGTACTTATGGTGTATATTGAAATTTTTGATTTTGGATTTTATTAAGCAAAAATGTTTTTACAAAAGTGATTTAGTCTCACACTACTCTGATCTTATATCTGTTTGTATTATATTAAGGCTTATTTAGATTCAGATATCTTTGTACTGAAATTTTCTGGCAGGCCTACAGAAAAATATAGAGGTTGGGAACAAAAATATTATAAAATAAGGCTCAAAACTAGGACTTTGCCAAGGGATTTGAGGTCCAGTCCAAGACTGGTCCTTAAAATTAGGAGGTTATAAATAATAATAATATAATTTTTGACTACTTGCTATTTAATCTTTAGTCCCTGTTGTACAATGATATGAATATGTATCTATAAATGTACAAAATTTATGTAAATATCTAATTTGTATTTTTAGGTTTAATTATTGAAGGCCTTGTTTGCTCATCATGAGTAGAACAAGAGCATAAAACAAAATGAGGCAGGGAGTTTAATTTTAGTTAAAAAGAAGTAACTGGAAACTAAAGGGACTGCACAATATATGGCCAGTATTTTGGGACTATATGTTATATGTTAATGATAATGAATATGCAAGGTAAAGGTAAAAATGACAAGTAAAATTATTGTTCATACACATCCACATGTACACAGACACTGACAGCCAAGTCCTAACAGACAGCCAAGTCCTACCTCGGTTTCATGGCCAGGTAAATTAGTTGATACCATTATGGTATACTAAGAAAAGTCATAAGGAAAAAAAAAACAAAAACAAAAAACAAAAAACAAAGGCGTGTGATGTTTCCTCTGAGAACTATCCTTCCAAGGCTGTGCAGTCAGCCTTGTGCAGAGCAAACAAGGAAGACCTGTTTTGCTTATTTCCCACTGTGGTGCAGTCTCTGTTAACCAGTCATGTGACCATTTCTAAAGGAATTCACATAACTGTTAGTATTATTTTTGGCTTTCAAGTATTTCTCTTCTGTTGCCTGTATACACCAGGAAAATATATTTTAAAATTGAATTATTGTTTCTCTTGCTCCTTGTATAATTCTGCACTGAAGTCACCCTGAGAGTAACATGAGCTATAACTGGTATTATAACAGACAACATTCTTTAAGTGAGTCTACATTATCTCATGTGCTTAATATGGTTAAATTTCAGTTTCCCTGCTTTGGATAATTTCATGCCATTTTAATTATTAGCAGTGGGGCAAACATTCTTTATTAAGTCATTCCATATAGGATAACACTGAATTATATTTAACTTACCTGAACTATATTTGCAAAAACCAAAACATTTTATTTTCTAGACTTTTTCAAATTGCAGACTACACTGTAGGTTGGTGTCAGACAGTTTAACAACAAGGCCTTCAACTTCTCAAAATACTGAGGTTTTCTTTCTGACTTATTATAATTTTATAAATACTTTTAAAATGAAATTTTGTCTATATCCTTCTTAAAAAGAATAGCATAATATTTTGCTATATTTTATTATTTGTGTTTTGGTTTGTTTTATTGTCAAACTGGATCTTAGACTCATGAGTTCTACAGATCATCCTGTATCTTCATCATGAGTGTTGGGATTATTTTTGCAGAGCCATGTCAGGTCTCTCTCCTCCATTTTCAAAAATGGTTGAAGGCATTTGCATGTCACAATATCCTCACAGTGAAACTCCTCTACCTTTCCACACATGTCCCACCTATGCTGCACCCACCTGAAGTCCTCAGGGTCCTTGAAGACCCAGCCAGCCTCCATCTTAGGTTAAAAGCCACATTATAGTAAGGACAAACTAGGTTCATTCCTGTTTATGATTAAACATCCCTTTCTTAAGGATTGGCCTATACATAGACTACAAATGGATCTGGACTGTCTACTCCAGAAATGGCAATCCTGTCTATGTTTCCAAAAATGTTATATATAACCATTTTGAAACCTCAACTTTCAAAGTTAAGTGACTACCTATGTCTGCCTTGTTGTAAGTATCTCTTGCTATGACTACCTTGTTATGCTCACCTTGTAACCATGTTTGTTTCAGGAGGTACTAACTTGTGTTTATATTCTTTTTCTCTGATCCTACCTATTTAAACTGCTTAATCCACTCTGTGGAAACCTCCTACCCCAGAAATCCAAAAGTATTTTCTTCCTCATGTCTAAGTGTGACATTTTCAGCCTCACCTTAGGGGAAGGCACCACCCTATACACCAGAATAAAATAGTGTGCTGTAGTTAATTGATTGTTTAATTAATTTGACCATGATGATTTAAGTCAGTGGTCTTTCTCCTCCCAATTTTGAATTAACATATTTTCCAAGCTTAGAAACCTCTTTACCTCTTCCACATACTCAGCATCATAGGGGAATCCACCTGCAGTTCTCAGCTTACTTACTCTCCAGTGTAACCATCTTCCTACTCTTCTGCACCTAAGGACTGTAATGCACCATCCAGGAGAATTCAGGTTCTTTTCCAGCACTAAGGAAAACATATTAGAAACAGGCATTATCTCCTATATTTTATTTTCTTTTTACTATGCATTTTCTAGTTTTCAGGGCCCCATGTGAGGAAGACTTTATTTTTCTTACATTTGTGAATCATTTTGTCAGTCATGCCTATATATTTTTATACTCAAAGATAGGCATATTTTATGGCAGAATCATTCTTCCTGTCTAGATTATTTTCTCAAACCTCAAAACAAGTAGATGTTAAACCCCACCCCAATCTTTCTGTGTCTTAACCACTTATTCCCATTCCCTGTTCTTTTCTGAACGATCTCTTCAAAACTTACAACTTGTAGCGTTTCAAAGATATTTGCTGTCTAATTGTCTCTCTGGCTCTTCTCAACGTTGATTTCATCAACGGCATTTATAACTGATGTTTTTCTTGGACTAACTGGTTGGTTGGATGGATGCTCATTTGTGTGAATTGTATGACAGGGTCTGGGTGAGCATCAAAAATATTCTTAATCAAACTAATTTCAAATATCCCCCTGCTATCAGTTTCCAGTGTAGTTGACATAGCACCTGTACCTGTTGCCTTGCTTGATAAATTATATCTTACATTGTATTTCATAATCTCTTCATAGATATCAGCTTTCATTTATATTAATATGTGAAAATTTTGGTTGTTTTCATCTGCCATTTAATGTTTTATTAGAACAAATATTGCAAGGATTTATTTTTAATTTTAATCACACATAAGTATGTCTATGCATTGTGATTACAGTTGAGTTCAGGTATCTTCGGAGTAAAGAAGAGAGAGGGTGAGTCAGATATCCATGGAGTTATAGTTACAAGTGAGCCATCTCTCAGCCCCTACATAAATGTTTTAGCTTTGAATATTGTGTCCTATTTTTTACTTGCTTTTATCATGCATAATATATTTTGTTATTGTAAAAAGTGTAACTGTATGAAGAATTGATTGAGATGTTTGGATTGGTTGACACTCATTGTGCTAAACATACCTGTGATTTGTTGGGGTTTTTTTGGGGGGTTTAGAACTCAGAGACATTTTAAAGTCTATTCTCAATTAAAGGGTTTCTAAGATGAGATAGATATGAATCTCAGTATGTGTGGGGCAATTTTTTTCCTGTTTTATTTATTTTTTTCTTCTTCATTTTTTAAATTTATGTATTAGTTCTACTTAGGGAACAAGCTTGTTTCACATGTAAGTTTCTTCTCCCTCTCCCTATCCCTCCCCTCACCCCATCCCTCCTCCGCCACCCCCAGCCTCCCACCACCCCATCCACCCACCACTCCCCAGGCAGGGTAGGGCCCTCAACGGGGTCTCTGCAAAGTCCACCAAATCTTACTGTGCTGGTCCTGGACCCTTCCCCATGTGTCCAGGGCCAGAGTGTAACCCTTCATGTGGGATGGGCTCTCAAAGTCCCTTCTTGCACCAGGGGAAAATACTAATCCACCACCAGAGGCTCCCTGGAGTGCAGAGGCCTCCTTATTGACATCCATGTTCAGGGGTCTGGATCAGTCTTGAACTGGCCTCCCAGACAGCATCTGGGATCGATGTGCTCTCCCTTGTTCAGGTCAACTGTTCCTGTGGGTTTCTCCAACCTGATACAGACCCATTCACTCTTCATTCCTCCCTCTCTTGAACTAAATTCCAGACTTCAGCTCAGTGTATATCTGTGGATGTCTATCTCTGCTTCCATCAGTCACAGGATGAGGGCTCTAGGATGGCATAAAGAGAAGTTATCAATCTCATTTTAGGGGAAGGGTTTTTAGGTTACCCTCTCCACCATTGCCTGGATTGTCAGATCATGTCATCC
This sequence comes from Cricetulus griseus, assembly GCF_003668045.3. Classification (NCBI taxonomy): domain Eukaryota; kingdom Metazoa; phylum Chordata; class Mammalia; order Rodentia; family Cricetidae; genus Cricetulus; species Cricetulus griseus. The sequence continues at coordinate 125,057,253 of NW_023276806.1, read as the reverse complement.
TTGTAGGTCTCTGGAGATCTCCCTGGTTCCAGATCTCTTCTCGGACCTATAGTGGCTCCCTCTGACATGGTATCTCTCATCCTGCTCTCTCTCCTCTATTCTTCCCCCAACTCAAAATTTCTGCTCCTCCATTTCCTCTCCTCTACTCCTCTTCTCTTGCTCTTATTGTAGCAGCTCCCTCCCCCCTACCCTTATATTCCCAATTAGTTCAGGAGTTCATGCCACTACCATTCTTTGGGACCATTTATCCCTTAGAGTCCTTCATGTTTCCTAGTTTCTTTGGTGAAGAGCATTATATACTGGTAGTCTTTTGTTCTATGTCTAAAATTCATATATCAGTGAGTACATACCTTGCTTGTCTTTTTGTGACTGGGTTACCTCACTCAGGATGGTTTCCTCTAGTTCCATCCATTTGCCTGCGAATTTCAAGATTCCATTGCTTTTTTCTGCTGAGTAGTACTCCATTGTATAAATGTACCACATTTTCTCAATCCATTCTTCAATAGAGGGGCATCTAGGTTGTTTCCAGGTTCTGGCTATTACAAACAATGCTGCTATGAACATGGTTGAACATATGTCCTTGTTGTAAGTACATGCCCTATTTGGGTATATACCCAAGAGAGGAATGGCTGGATCTTGAGGTACACTGATTCCCATTTTTCTGAGCAACCGCCATACTGATTTCCAGAGTGGTCTTACAAGATCGCACTCCCACCAGCAATGGAGGAGTGTTCCTTTTTCTCCACATCCTCTCCAGCATAGATTGTCATTGGTGTTTTTTATTTTAGCCATTCTGACAGGCGTGAGATGGTATCTCAGAGTTGTTTTGAGTTGCATTTCTCTGATGGCCAATGATTTTGAGCACTATTTTAAGTGTCTTTCAGCCATTTCAGATTCCTCTGTTAAGAATTTTCTATTTAGTTCTGCACCCCACTTTTTAATGTCATTGTTTGCTGTTTTGGTGGCTACCTTCTTGCACTCCTTATATAGTTTGGAAATCAGTCCTCTGTCAGATGTGGGATAGGTGAAGATCTTTTCCCATTCTGTGGGGGCTCGTTTTGTCTTACTGACTGTTTCTTTTGCCTTGCAGAAGCTTCTTAGTTTTAGGAGGTCCCATTTATTAATTGCAGACCTCAATGTCTGAGCTACTGGTGTAATGTTCAGGAAGCGGTCTCCTGTGCCAATTTGTTAAAGGGTAATTCCCACTTTCTCTTCTAGAAGATTCAGTGTGGCTGGATTTATGGAGAGATCTTTGATCCATTTGCAGTTAAGTGGGGCAATTTTATTTAAAACCTGTCAAATTATGCTTGTTTTCATAATTTTAGGGAAAGTCGTTTTTCTATTTTTTTCATTTCACCAGAAGGTTTGTGCCTTCCATAAACCTTGGTCTTTGGCTGAGCAGTGGTGGTGAGCCCCAGTACTCAGGAGGCAGAGGCAGACAGATCTGTGTTAGTACAAGACCATCCCGGTCTACAAGAGCTAGTTCAGGACAGCCTCACAGCCACAGAGAAGCCCTGTATCAAAAAACCAAAAAAAAAAAAAAATACTCTTCGCCTTTGTTTGTTCCAAACTCCAACTCCTTTGGGGATCATGAAAACATTAAAACCAAAGGTTCCTTGTGATTTCCAGATGAGTGAAGTAGTAATTCATCTGTCCAGTGCCTACCTGGCTTTCGAGTCTATCTTTGAAAATAACAAGTCATGAGTGAGAACTAAATCATGTATCTTATTAAATACAATGCACAGAATACTTCTAGAAGCTTCTAAATGGGCACTGTACTCAAGTATTGCAATTCCATAGACTCATCTTCAGTGAGTTCTCTTCAATGTTTCAGGAAGCATCTGGTCACACTTGAGTGAGACCTACAAGGATGACACGATCTGACAATCCAGGCAATGGTGGAGAGGATAACCTAAAAACCCTCCCCCTAAAATGAGATTGATGACTTCTCTTTATGCCATCCTAGAGCCCTCACCCAGTGACTGATGGAAACAGAGACAGACATCCACAGATATACAATGAGCCGAAATCGGGAATTTAGTTGAAGAGAGGGAGGAATGAAGAACGAAGGGGTCTGTACTAGGATGGAGAAACCCACAGGAACTGTTGGCCTGAACAAGGGAGAGCACATCGACCCCAGATGCTGTCCAGGAGGCCTGAACAAGACTGATCCAGACCCCAGAACATGGATGTCAATAAGGAGGCCTCTGCACTCCAGGGAGCCTCTGGTAGTGGATTAGTATTTTTCCCTGGTGCAAGAAGGGACTTTGAGAGCCCATCCCATATGAAGGGTTACACTCTGGCCCTGGACACATGGGGAAGGGCCCAGGATCAGCATAGGAAGACTTGGTGGACTTTGCTGAGCTCCCGTTGAGGGCCCTACCCTGCCTGGGGAGTAGTGGGTGGATGGGGTTGGGGGGTGGGCTGGGGGTGGGGGAGAAAGTTTGGGGGTGAGGGGAGGGAGAGGGAGAAGGGACTTGAAATAAGCTTGTTCCCTAACTAGAACTAATAAAATAAAATAAAATTTAAAAAAAAATGAATCATGTTTCTTTCAATAGAAAAAATACATTTTTACAAGAATGAACAAGAGGCTAAGATTGTGATCAATTACTTCCTGCAATTTTTGGTATAAAATGTTCATGACTTAACATTTGTTTGAATTATACTCCAACAGGAAAAAAACTAAATATAAACAGGACATATAATTTTTAGTGGAATTCTTGTGCTTTTGTATCTGTATAATTTTCTTTGTATTGTGTTTTTTTTCCTTTTCTATGGTTATACTTAAGACACCCTAAAAGTAATAAATGTAAGAGAAACACACATACCTTAATAAATATTGTTTGATCAAGGTGCTTGAGATGACTGCTTGAGGAAACAGATGATAAAGTGAAAGAATAGTAAAGGGTAGACTTAGAGACTGGTAAAAGAAATAAAAACATAATGATTTTCCACAATATTTTAAGGAGCTTCTTCCACAAGACACCAACACGAGCATATCAAATTTCTGTCTGCATTACTTTTGATATTCTGCCACTGAACCAGTGAGTATAAATTATTAAAATTATGTAACCACATACTTAGCTATGTACAGACACTTGTATGATCAAGCATGTGCAACAAATATATGTAAATGCACATGTACTCTAAATAATATAGGTGAAAGCTCAGAGAGGTATAATAGGAAACAAAATAAAGATGATGAAAATATATCATAACTAGGGAGACATTTTCAAGGTTACAGGGCTTTTGTTTAGTTCATAAATATTTAGAAATTAATTATATTTGCCATGAGATGACAAGTCTTAAGGTATAGAAGTTATTTTCTTACAAATTGATTCTGAACAGCTTCAACATCTTACAACTATTGACTTGATTCTTATCTAATTCTCCACCCCCACCTCTAATCAGTTCGCAGGAGTATACTGCAGGGCTGCTGCATTTGTTTTGTGAAGCATTCCACCTGGCATGCAATACTCCCAGGCTGTGCATGCTATGTCCTCCTGTGTGCTTATTACTTTTTCCCTCTCTAAATCCTCATCTATATCTCATCATCTTCACAAAGATGTGCCTTAGAAACTGTTCACAGATTCCCTAAGAGTATATTATACTCTCCTCCAGAGTAACAGTCTGCTTTTATTTTGAGTTATATTGAGAAACAGCTAACATGTATTGAGCTATTGCCATGTTCCAGACACTATAATAACTAGGTGGTATTCACTATTTTGTGTCACAAAATGTTAGAAAATAAGAAACTCCATTATTTTATCAAGAAATTACACCAAATATAATTGGAAGACATCACTGATAGTTCATCACATTCCATGTTTAAAATATTGAAATTTGTGTGGGTGGGTTTAGAAAGAGTGGAATGTGCTATCTAAGAACATTTTTCATAGCAACAATATGATGTCCACAAATATACTGTTTTTCTTTCTTTTTTTTCTTGAATGGACTTTTCTCCATTTTTTTTTTAATTTTGATTTCATTTTACATTCCAATCCCAGTTCTTCCCCCCACACACTTGCCTCTTCTAAGCCCCTCACCTCTCCCCAGCCCACTCCCAATCCACTCTTCCTCATGGGAAAGGGCTTCTAAGAAGAGTCAACATACTCTGGAATAATAAGTTTGGGCAGGGCCAGTCTCCTCTCAAATACAGTAAGGCTGAGCGTGGCATTCTTCCATGGCGAGAGGGTTCCAACAAACTAGCACATGTATGTGGATAATATCCTGGTTCTACTGTCACTGAAGATGGCAACCCATCCTAAGAAATGAGCTCCAATAAGCTAGCTTAGGTACCAGGTTTGTATTATGGTCCTACTCACAGGGGCTCCTTAGCTAGGCCAAGCTTCACAAGTGTCTACCACATATGGAGGGCCAGGTTTTTTTCCCTGAACTCTCCACAATTGTAGGTCTATAGTTCATGAGTTTTAACAAGCCTGGTTCAGCTCTCTATGTAGATTTCTCCATTATGATCTTCACTTCCCTTGCTCATATATTCCCTCTTCCCTCTGTGTGAATAATATTCCCAGAGCTCACCATGGTTCTTGGTTGTGGATCTTTGCTTCCAGTTCCATCAATTACTGGATGAGGGCTCTATGATGATAATTGGGGTATTCATCAATCTGATTACTGGGGTAGTCCAGTTCAGGCATCCTCTACTATTGCTGGGGTACTACTTGTGGATTCTTGGTAGTTATCCTAGCACCAGGTTTCTCCCTAAGGCCATAGTTGCTATCTCTTTCATAAGATGTCTCTTTCATTGCTCTTCTACTGCATCCCTCCCTACCTTGGTTATCTTGCTCCCTCCTGTCCTTACCCATCCTCTCCCTCTTACTATCTCTTTGCCCCAATTTTGCTTATAGATCTCATGTAATTTCCCATCCCAGGGCAATCCATGTGTCCCTCTTAGGGTCCTCCTTGTTACCTAGCATCTCTGGAGCTATGGACGTTAGTATGGTTATCCTTTGCTATACATCTACTAGCCACTTATGAGTGAATACATATTGTGTTTATCTTTCTGAGTCTGGGTTACCTCACACAAGATAGTTTTTTTCCCTAGTTTTATCAATTTGCCTGAAAATTTTATGAGGTTATCAGTTTTTACTGCTGATTAGTACGCCATTGTGTAAATGTACCACATTTTCCTTATCCATTCTTTGATTGAGGAGCATCTAGGTTGTTTCCAGGTTCTGTCTATTATGAATAATTCTGCTATGAACATTTTGAAGCAAATGTCCTCATGGTATGATTGAGCATCCTTTGGGTAAATGCCAAAGAGAAGTATCTCTGGGTATTGAGGTAGATTGATTCCCAATTTTCTTACAAAACACCATACTGATTGCCAAAATGGCTGTACATGTTTGCACTCTCACCAGCCGCGGAATAATGTTCCCCTGACTCCACATCCTCTCATAAGCTGTCCTCAGTACTTTTGATCTTAGCTATTCTGTCAGGTGTATGGTGATATCTCAGAGTCATTTTGATTTGCATTTCCCTGATGATTAATGATGCTGAACAAGTCCTTAAATGTCTTTTAACCACTTGGGATTCTTCTGGTGAGATTCTCTGTCTTGGTCTGTACCCCATTTTTCAAGTGGGTTATTTTAGATTTTGGTGTCTAGTTTCTTTAGTTCTTTATAAATTTTTGAGATGAGCACTCTCTTAAGTATGGAATTGCTGAAGATCTTTTCCAATTCTTTAGGCTGTTTGTTTGTTTGCTTCATCTTCCTGACAGTGTCCTTTGCCATATAGAAGCTTCTCAGTTTCAGGAGGTCAAATATATTGATTGTTGCTTTCAGTGACTGTACTACTGGTGTTATATTTAGAAAGTGTTCTCTTATGCCAATGTTTTCCAAACTATTTCCTAGTTTCACTTTTATCAGGTTCAATGTAGCTGGATTTATATTGAGTATCTTAATACACTTGGATTTGAGTTTTGTGCATGACAATCTATATGGAACTATCTGCAGTCTTCTATATATCAGCATCCAATTATGCAAGAAACATTTGTTAAAGAGCTTTTCCTTTTTCCTTTATACCATTTTGGCATCTCACTCAAAAATCTGGTGCTCATAGGTGTGTGGATTGACATCAGGATCTTCAGTTAGATTCCATTGATCCAGGTGTCCAGTTTTAACGCCAATACCAAGCTGTTTTGATTACTATACCTCTATCAAAGAGTGTGAAGTCAAGGATAGTGATGTCTCAGAAGTTCCTTTATTGTTCAGGATTGTTTTAGTGATTTTGGGATTTTTGTTTTTCCATAATAGCTAGAGTATTGTTCTTTGAAGTTTTGTGAAGAATTGTGCTGGGATTTTGGTGGAGATTGCATTGAATCTGTAGATTTCTTTTGGTAGGATTATCATTTTTATTATGTTAACCATACCTATCTAAGACTATGGGAGATCTTTCTATTTTCTGATAGCCTCTTTAACTTACTTCTTTAAAGACATAAGGTTCTTTCATACAGGTATGTCACTTGTTGTTTAGTTTCTATTTGTATTTTCTATTTGTAGCTATTATAAAGGGTGATGCTTCTCTGATTTCTTTCTCAGCCCCTTTATCTTCTGTATGTAGGATGGCTACTGATTTTTTTGACTTAATCTTGTATCATGCCGCATTACTGAAGGTGTTTATCAGCTGTTGGAGTTTCCAGGTAGAGTTTTTGGAGTCATTTATGTACACTGTTATATTGGCTGTGAATAGTGATATTTTAGCTTCTTCCTTTCCAATTTGTATCCCCTTCATCTCCTTTTGTTGTCTTGATGCTCTAACTAGATCTTTATAAAAAAGTTTATCGAGAGAGTGGACAGTCTTGTCTTGTTCCTTATTTCAGTGGGATTACTTTGAGTTTCTCTCCATTTAGTTTGATGTTGGCAGTTGGCTTGCTGTATACTGCCTCTATTATGTTTAGTCATGTCCCTTTTATTCCTGATGTGTCCAAGACCTTTATTAAGAAGGGGAGTTGGATTTTGTAAAAGGCTTTTTTCAGCCTCAAATGAGATGATCATTTTTTTTTCTTTCAGTTGCATTATATGGTGTATTACATTTACAGACTTGCATATGTTGAACAAACCCTGCATCTATGGGATGAAGCATACTTGGTCAGTGTGAATGATTTTTTATGTGTTCTTGGATTCTGTATGCCTGTATTTTATTGAGTACTTTTGCATCAATGTTCATAGGAGACTGGTCTCTAGTTCTCTTTCTTTGTTGTATTTTCCTGTTATTTGGGTATCAGGGTTATTGTAGGCTCATAAAAGGAATTTGGCAATGTTCATTCTGTCTCTATTGTGTGGAACAATTGGAAGAGTATTGTAGTTAGCTCTTCTTTGAAATTATGATAGAATTCTATGCTGAAACCATCTGTTCCAGGGCTTTTGGGTGGGCAATCAGGGGGGTTGGAACTTTTAATGACTGCTTCAATTTCCTTAGGGGTTGTGGGTATATGTGAATTGCTTATCTGGTCTTGGTTTAAATTTGGTAGGTAGAACCTTTTCAGGAAACTGTCCATTACTTTTATATTTTCCAATTTTGTGGTATATAGGTTTTTGAATTATGATCTGATGGCTCTTTGGGTTTCCTTAGCATCTATTTTTATGTTCCCCCATTTCATTTCTGATTTTGTTAATTTGGATATTCTCTCTCTGCCTTTGGATTAGTTTGGATGATGGTTTTTCTATCTTGTTGATTTTCTCAAAGAACCTAGTCTTTGTTTTTTATTCTTTCCATTGTTCTCTGTGTTTCTATTTTATTGATATCACCACTCAATTTGATTATTTCCTGTCATCTACTTCTCTGGGTGAATTTGCTTCCCTTTTTGCTAGACCATTCAGGTGTTTTGTTAATTTAATAGTGTTGGATTTCAGTAACTTCTTTATGAAGTCATTTATTGATATGAACTTACCTTGTAGCACTGTTTTCTTTTCCTTTTTTGGGGGGGGTTTGAGACAGAGTTTCTCTGTGTAGCTTTGGAGCCTATCCTGACACTCGCTCTGGAGACCAGGCTGGCCTTGAACTCAGAGAGAACCACCTGCCTCTGTCTCATGAGTTCTGGGATTAACGGCATGCCCACTAACGCCCGGCTGTACTGTTTTCATAGTGTCCCATTCATTTTCATTGACTTCGAGGAAACCTTTATTTGCTTTCTTTATTTCTTCCTTGATCCATGGTTGACTCAGTGTATTATCCAGTTTCCAGGAATTTGAAGGCTTTCTAGAATTTGTGTTCTTATTGAATTCTAAGTTTAAGCAATGGAGAGCTATTAAGATACAGGGGTTATTCCATTTTATTTTTGGAACTGTTGAGATTTGTGCTGTAACTGAATATGTGGTCAATTCTAGAGAAGGTTTTATGGGGTGCTGAGAAGGCATATTCTTTTTTGTTTGTATAGAATGCTCTATAGATGTCTGTTAAGCCTATTTGAGTCATAACATCTGTTAGATCCCTAATTTCTCTGTTAATTTTCTGTCTGGCAGACCTGTCCATTTCTGAGAGTGGGGTGTTAAAATCCCCCACACATTGGAGAGTGTGTGGAATTTGATATGTGGTTTAAACTTCCATAATATTTCTTTAACAAATATGAGTGTCCTTGTGTTTGGGGCATATATGTTCAGGATTGAGACTTCTTGTTGTTGGATTTTTGCTGTGATGGATATGAAATGTCCTTCATCATTTCTTTTGATTACCTTCAGTTTGAAGTTTATTTTGTTGGATATGAGGATAGCTACACCAGGTTACTCCTTAGGCCCATTTGATTGGACAAAACCTTTACTCTCAAGAAATACATGTGTTTGAGGTTGAGGTGGATTTATTGTATAAAGTAGAAGGGTGGATACTGTTTTCCTATGCATTCTGGTAGCCTGTGTCTTTTTATGGGGGACTTGAGTTCGTTGATATTAAGGGATACTTATGACCAATGGTTGTTTATTCCTTTTTTTGGTCATTTTTTGGTGGTGGTAGTGGTATGTATATTTCCTTCCTTTAGAATTTACTGGTGTGGAATTATTTATTTCCTTTATTTTCCTGGGTACATCTAACCTCCTTGGGTTGGAGTTTTCTTTTTAGTGCTTTGTGTAGGAATGGATTGGGATATGTATTGTTTAAATCTGTTTTTGTCATGGAATATCTTGTTTTCTCCAGTTATGGTAATTGAAAGCTTTGTTGAGTATTGTAGACTGGGTTGGTATCCATGGCATTTTAGAGTATGTATAATGTTTGTTTTGGACCATCTGGCTTTGAGAGCCTTCATTGAAAAAATAGGGTGTTATTCTAATGGGTTTGCTTTTATTTGTTAATTGACCTTTTATTTGCAGCAAATAATGATCTTTCTTTATTGCATATATATTGTGTTCTGATTATGAGGTGAGAGGACTTTTTTTGGTCCAGTCTATTTGGTGTTCTTTAACCTTCTTGTGTTTTCATTGGGCATGTCCTTCTTTAGATTGGGAAAGATTCTTCTATGATTTTGTTGAATATATTTTCTGTGCCTTTGATCTGTTATTCTTCTCCCTCTTCTATCCCCATTATTCTTAGGTCTGGCCTTTTCATGGTGTTCCAGATTTCCTTAACATTTTGTGTTAGAACTTTGTTGGCTTTAGTGTTTTCTTTGACTCTTGCATCTATTTCCTCTATCATATCTCTAATGCCTGAGATTCTCTCTTCCATCTCTTCCATTCTGTTGGTTATGCTTGCATCTGAGGTTCCTGTTCATTTACCCAGATTTTCCATTTCCAGAATTCCTTCCATTTGTGTTTTCTTTATTGCTTCCATTTCAGTTTTCAAGTCTTGGATTTGTTTGACTGATTTTCCTGGTTTTCTTGGCTTCTCTTAAAGGATTTATTGATTTTTTCCAATTTTTTCTTTGTCTTGCCCTCCATTTCTTTAAGGGAATTGCTCATTTCTTCTTCAAGGGCCTCCATCATCTTGATCAAGAAATATTTAAGGTCACTTTCTTTTCTTTATTCTGTGTTCAGATGTTCAGATCTTTCAGATGTAGTGCCACTAGTTTCTGGTGTTGTCATATTTCTCTTTAGGTTGTTGAATGTATTCTTTTATCCCCTTTTTGTTATAAAGAAAATGATTTTGCATGTCAATCCCAGGTCACTTTCCCTCCTCTCCTCCCCTGCCCCCCCCAACTAATGCCCAATTTATCCCATACACTTCCTGTTCCTCAAGGAGGTGATGCCTTCCATAGGGGGTCTTAATGTCTGTCATATACTTTGAGATAGGGGATAGGCCAACTCCCTTGTATCTAGGATCAGGGAGTATCCTTCCATGAGGGATGGGCTCCTAAATCCATTCCTATGGTAGCAATAATTAGTGATCCACTACAAGAGGCCCCATAGATTTCCAAGGACTCCTCACTGACACCCACATTCAGGGGGTCTGGATCAGTCAGATGCTGGCTTCCCAGCTATCAGTCTGGGGACAAAGAGTTTTCCCTTGTTCAGGTCAGCTGTTTCTGTGGGTTTAACCAGCCAGGCATGAACCCCTTTGATCATCAGTCCTCATTGTCTGCCTCTGAATTTCAGTTCAGTTCAAGGTTTAGCGGTGGATGTCTTCTACCTCCAACAGTTGCTGGATGAAGGCTATACAATGGCATATGAATTAGTCATTAATGTCATTATCAGGAGAGGGCACTTAAGGTAGCCTCTCCTCTGTTGCTTAAATTGTTAGTTGGTGTTATTTTTGTAGCTATCCAGACATTTCCCTATTGCCTGATATCTCTTTGAACTTATAATGTCTCTCTCTATTATATAATCTCTTATCTTGCTCTCTTCTGTTCTTCCCTGAACTCAACCTCCCTGCCCCATCATGTCTTCCTCACTCCTCCTATTCTCACCTTCTTAATTCTCCTAATTCCCTCCCCTCTCCCCCATGCTCCCAATTTTCTCAGGAAATCTTGTTCCTTTCCCCTCTTCAGGGGTCCATGTATATCCCTCTTAGGGTTCTCCTTGTTTACCAGCCTGGGCTGCAAGCTGGAAATCCTTTCCTCTATGACTAAAGTCCACACATGAGTGACTACATACAATGCCTGTCTTTTTGTGACTGGGTTACCTCGCTCAGAATGGTTTCTTCTAGTTCCATCCACTTTCCTGCAAATTTTAAGATTCTGTTGCCTTTTTTTTTTCTGCTGAGTAGTACTCCATTGTGTAAATGTACCACATTTTCTCTCTCCATTCTTCAGCTGAGGGGCATCTAGGTTGTTTCCAGCTTCCGGCTATTACAAATAATGTTGCTATGAATATCATTGAACAGAGGTCTTTGTTGTATGAATGTGCTTCTTTTGGGTATATGCCTAAGAGTGGAATTGCTGGATCTTGTTATAGACTGATTCACATTTTCTTGAGGAGTCGCCATACTGATTTCCCAGTCAAAATGGATCAAAGACCTCAACATAAATTCAGCTACACTGAGCCTATTAGAAGACAAAGTGGGAAATACCCTTGAATTAATTGGTACAGGAGACTGCTCACTGAACATTGTACCAGTATCACAGACACTGAGGTCAACAATTAATAAATGGGAACTCCTGAAACTGAGAAGCTTCTGAGAAGCAAAGGAGACTGTCAGAAAGACAAAATGGCAGCCCACAAACTGGGAAAAGATATTCACCAACCCCACATCTGATAGAGGGCTGATCTACAAAATATACAAAGAACTCAAGAAGCCAGTCTCCAAAACAGCAAACAATCCAATTAAAAAGTGGGGTACAGAACTAAATAGACAATTCTCAATAGAGGAATCTAAAATGGCTGAAAGACACATAAGAATGTGTCCAACATCCTTAGCCATCAGGGTAATGCAAATCAAAACAATTCTGAGATATCATCTTACTCCTGTCAGAATGGCCAAAATCAAAAACACCAATGACAGTTCATGCTGAAGAGGATGTGGAGAAAGGGGAACACTTCTCCACTGCTGGTGGGAGTGCCAACTTGTACAGAATCATCAAATTAAATCATCAAATTTAATACTTTTCTGTTATCAAACTTTCCTCAAATGTAGGAAATTATTCAAAATGTTATTATTCTTTGAAAATGAATTATTGTTATTTCAGAAAATTCTGATTTTCTTCTTGTAAATATATTTTTATGAAATATAGAATCATAGCAGGTGGAAATTCATGGGTATATGTTTAGCTTTGAAAATATTTTTACCTTGTTTTATTTCTTTTTGCCCAATGAATAGTGGTACTTTCTTAAATACATCTCAGATTATTTCCTTATCCCTTCTAAATAAACTTGTTGTAGTAATTATTTAATGATATACTTTTGTTCTTTGCATGAGTCATCCACTAACTTACATGTACAATGCTTGCCTTTCAAATTATGAAGGAACAAGCTACCACACAGCAATGTGAGCTTTTCCTCATCTCCATATATGCTGTTCTTTTTAGTACGTTGTAGATTTGTTTAAATTAAAAATTGCATTTATTCTGGAACCTATGGTTTCAAAGGGTCAGGGTACATGATGGTAGAGAAAAGTCATGGTGGCAAGAACAGTAAGAGATTACATTCTTGTCTTGATTAAGAAATTGGAGGCACAGAGAAAGAGAGAGAGAGAGAGAGAGAGAGAGAGAGAGAGAGAGAGAGAGAGACTGAGAATGGCATGTGTCTTTTGAAACCTTAAAGCAAGCCATCAGTGACACACTTACTCCAACATGGCCACATCTCTTAATCATTCTCAAAATACTCTACCATCTATGAACCAAGCATTTAAACATAGGTGCCTATGGAAGCCACTTTCATTCAAACCACCATATTAGTACATATTTATTCATCCTGTTTTAGTCACTGTTTTATTGCTGTGAATAAACCTCATAACCAAAGCAACTCTTTTAAAGCAAAACATTTCATTGGAGGTAGGGGATGTTTGCTTATAGTTTCAGGAGCTTTATACATTATCAACATGACAGGGAACATTGAAGCAGGCATGCATGATGTTGGAGAAGTAGCTATGAGCCACATTCTGATAAATATGCAGAAAGAAAGAGGGAGAGAGAAATGAAGGGAGGGAGGCAGGGAAGAAGAAAGGAAGGGAGGGAGGAAGGGAGGAAGGAAAGGAGAATTCACCTTGTGTGGCTTTTGAAACCAAAAGCCTACCCTCAGTTATATACTTCCTCCAATAAGGCAACAAGTACTCCAACAAAGCCATGCCTCTGATCCTTCTTAAGTAGTGCAACTTCCTGATGACTAAGCATTCAAATATATGAGCCTCTGAAGACCACTATATTCTCCTTTCATTTCTATATGGAAATACTATATGTAAATATTCAGATTCATGTTAATAGCATGTCAAAATGCTCCCAAAGTGTCCAGTGTCCCTCTGGATATACAAATTTGTTAAAGTTTGCATCATGACCCTTTTGCATTAATAGCTTAGCTAATCTTCTGGATGTTTAGTAGTGACACATATTGGTTTTCATTTCCTTAGTGGCCGTTGATATTGAGCATCATAATATATTCATTGGCCACTTAATCATTTCTTTTATCTATTATCCTATTCTTATTATCTGTCAAATAATTTATAACTTACATAGATGGTGTTCATATTCTAATCTTTTCTTGCAATCATTTATTCATTACTTCATTTCTTATGTGTTTATGGAATATCTCTAAGGTTTCCATTGCTGTTCTCAGCTGGACTTTGGATGGGAAAATTGAAAAGGCCACTTTCCTCATTGGTCTCATGTTTAAGTATATTTCCCAGAGAGCAGTCAAGATTCAGCACATTACAGTAAAGTCACGTACTACTGAGCATGATGGAGAAGATAAAACATCAGGGTCTGGGACAAAAATGTAGTATGTTTCTGGAGGCTTGTGAATTCTCTCTTTGAAACAATTGAACTACATCTGTTTTTATCATGGCTCGTTGACTCTGTTCATTAGCTAACAGTAGATATGACACAGTGGAATCCCCAATTCACTAAAGATGGAGTAAACAATGGCAAAATTGTTGTCTTTTCTTCTTTAACTATTCCTAGGAGATATTTTATATGTTGAAACTCATAAAATTCATAACACACTTAAGTTTAGTAAGTCTATACCATATATTCCCAGGGATAGGTAAATATCTTAATCATTTAAAAAGGCCTTTCAGGACCAATGAAATTGTTCAGTAAATCAGAATATTTGCCAACAACCTTGATCCTGTGGAACTGAGGTCAATCACCAGTATCTACCATAAAGTTGAAGGAGATAGCCGAGTGGTGGTGGCACATGCCTTTAATCCCAGAACTCGGGAGGCAGAGGCAGGCAGATCTCTATGAGTTCAAGACTAGCCTGGTCTACAAGAAATAGTTCCAGGACAGCCTCCAAAGACACAGAGAAACCCTATCTCAAAAAAAATAGGTTGAAGGAGATAATCAAGTCTAAATGTCCTCTGAATTTACTTGCATGCCATGACACGAACATGTTCACACAAAAACAACAGAGTCAGGGAAAATTATGTCTAGAATGACTAACCACTACTTGAGAGTTTGAATAAATTTCCTTAGTTTGCTCAAGACTATATTTTCTAATCTGTAAGATAAGATTTATCTGGCCTTTATAGGTTTAGAGTGAAATCAACATGTAATATCTTAGATTAACTACAGTTAAAAATAAAAAGCAAACAAAACAAGAAAGAAATAAAAAAGAAAGTAACATGCATGGATGTTCTAACCACAATATGTATGTGTTGGTAAATAGAGCCAATTTATTCTCTTGCCTTTGGGTTAGGTGAGAGTTTGTTGTTTTTTGCAAGTGACTCAATGGCCAGAGGCAGAACGACTTGAGATACAGGTGACCCTTATGTGGGAATAATTATTACCATCCAGATTCTTTATTATTTTTCACTGCCAAAGCTTTTTATTTTTGAAATTTCTCTTAGAAAATTGTTCTCACCAACAAGCCCTCAGGGATTTAAGGAATCAAGCCCCTTATCATCACAGTTTTAGAAACCCTAGGCAGCACTACTAAGTTTTTAACCATGTTAGAAGACTTCTTTGTGAATGGAGTGTATGGATTTTTTTTAAAACATAATCTCTTTATTGAATCTTAGGGAATTTCACACATGCAAACCAAAACCACTCACCCCCAACTCCCTTCATATCCTCTCCTCCCCCCAGTAGGGGCTTCCCAAATGGAATTTAAAAGAAATCAAGTCAATACAAAACAAACACAGAGGAAAAAAAAAAAAGAACAAAAACACTACTATGTACTCTGTCTTTTCTGCCTCTCCAACACCTATTCATTCGACCAGGTAGAATTTGGAGCCATGATGAGTCACCTAGTATAACCTTTTGACCATTCAATTTTACTTGCAAATATCAATTGCAATGAGTCGGTGGTCTATTTCAAGAATCATCACTGGATCCTCACAGAAATTTCTTTTGGATATCCCACAACCTCCCAGAGTCAGGAGAACCTGCAATTATTTTTCCATGGGACCAGTCACCTTACAAGCTCCAGCAGATCCTCGATGGGGTAAGTGTTAGTGTCGGCCAACCCCAGGCCCAGCTGTAAGTGTGGGTGGTAGTGGAGCTGGTAAGTCCAGGCCACTAGGGCTGCTAGCATCAGCTGAGGGGCAGAGCCAGTTCCCCTACACCCATGCCATCAGGGTCAGTTCTCCCATACCTATTGTGAGCATGGCTCTCTGATTCCATCATACATTGTTCCCAAGGCACGATGAAGCAGCATTGGCCACAGATCCCAGCTGCATCAGGACCACAGATTTAGACACGAGCTTCAACAACAGCTTGGGCCCACATGACATCTTGGGTCTGGGTGGAGCCACAAGGCAATGAGCTCAGGATGACTCTGGTGGTATAGCTTGTGGACACCAACAAGGCCAAAGGTGTGGACCTGTCTCCAGGCTTCACTGTAACCTTTGGGGGCAACACAGTCCCCGGCTCTGGAAAGACCATAGGCTCAGATACTGTCCTTCACAGAAGCCTGGTGGGTCTGGACACTGTCAAAATTCCTTACAGAATCTTCTTACAAGGCAAGCAAGCTTTTTACTTTGGGGGCATTCATCCACCTCAGCACAGAACCTATGAGCTAATTGGAAGATGGTGGTCCTGTTGTGACTGTGCTTCTTAACATGAACATCAAGGAATAAAACCTACAACTCTATCAAATGAAACTATATCTAGCAAAAGGCTCCTCTGCCACCCTTCTAATTATGTTATGTACAGAAAAATTCAAGTTAAGATTCTAAATAATGAGTCCAGATAATTGCAATTAAGTAGTTCACACTTAGAATAAGAAATCTTAGAAACATTAATCATAGAAATGAAGCTACAATTGATTTTTTATTTAGAAACAATAATTTAGCATATCATTTTCCCTGTTCCATCTCCCCTCTATCCTCTCATGCCCCCTACACAACCCACCCCTGACCTGCTCCCCAATGATGATGAGGCATTCCATGGGGGAATCATCAAACTCTGTCACATCATTTGGGGGAGGAGCTAGGTCCTCCTCCATGTATCTGGGGTGAAATATTATCCCTCCATAGAGAATGGGCTCCTGAAGTTCATTTGTGCACTAGGGATAAGTACTGGATCCACTGTTAGAGGCTCCTCATAACTGGCACCCACATTCAGAGAGCTTTGTTCACTCCAGTGCTGGTTCCCCAGCTTTAATACTGGGGATAATGTGTTCTCACTAGGTCAGGTCAGATAATTCAGTGGATTGCTCCAGCATGGTTTTGATTCCTTTGCTCATCCATTCCCCTTCTCTACAGCTGGATTCCAGGAGGATGACTCAGTGCTTGACTGTGGGTGCCTGCTTCTGCTTCTATCAATTACTGGATAAAAGCTCTAGGCTGGAGAGATGGCTCACCAGTTAAGAGCACTGTCTGCTCTTCCAGAGTACCTGAATTCAATTCCTAGCACCCATATGGCAGTTCATAACTATCTGTAACTCAAGTTCCAGGAGATCTGACATTTTGTTTTTTTAATTAAATAATAGTTAAGACTGTGAACTCTGCTCAATATTCAGAGTATTACTGTTATCATAAGTGCCTACAGTTTCAAATAGAGTTTTTGTAATAGAAAAGGGAGACAGGCCTCCTCACTGACAACCAAGTTCATGGGGTCTGGATCAGTACCAGGCTGGTTTCCCAACTATCCGACAAGAACTCCCCCTTGTTCAGGTCAGCTGCTTCTGTGGGTTTCACCAGCCTGGTTTTGACCCCTTTGCTCATCACTCATCCTTCTCTGCAACTGGATTCCAGATCACTTCAGTGTTTAGCTGTGGGCGTCTGCTTCTACTTCCATCAGCTGTTGGATGAAGGTTGTAGGAGTAGGCCTCAGAAATCTATGGGGCTTTTTGCAGTGGATCAGTACTTATCCATTATATAGGAATGGACTTTGGAAGCCCATTCCACATAGAGGGATACTCCCTCAGCCTAGACACACAGGGGAGGGCCTAGGCCCTATCCCAAAGATATGACAGACACTGAAGACCCCCTATGGAAGGGCTCACTCTCCCTGTGGAGCAGAAAGGATATGGGATAAGTAGGCTGTTTGTTGGGGGAGAGCAGAGGAGGAGGGAAGGGAGAGGGAACTGGGATTGACATGTAAAACAATCTTGTTTCTAATTTAAATAAAAAAATGGAGAAAAAAGAATAAATTATTCTAAGAAGGAAAATAAAACATTTAACCTTCCCTTCAAAAGAAAAAAAAGAAAAGAAGAAAAGAAAAGAAAGGAAAAGAAAAGGGAGAGAGACTACACTGAAGTAAAAGAAAAAAGAGTGCATGGCTTGATCTGGATTCTTCTCATATAGTGATTCAGCGCCAAGCAATGTCACCTGGAGAGATTTTTACTTTCTTCTCAACACTCACCAAAACAAACTGGTACTTTTGCAAAATTTTCTAGCATCTTCAAATATACCTACATTTTATTTCAGATTGAACAAAAACTATTTTAAAGAGAGAAGAAACTCAAAAGAATTTTACTTTATTTTTAATGAACAAAGAGAATAATGAGTAAGGAAGACAGTGATCATGATCAAAAAAGAGAGCCAAAGTTTTTAATTTAGCAGGTCAAACTGCAGGTTAGAAGGAGCCCTGAAATTATAAGGTAGGCAAGGAAGTAAGAAATATTCTGTTTTTAATGAATTATGTGATTTTTCAGTTTTATTTTCTGCTGCCAAAAACAAGAGCAACAGTTCGTAGAGGGAAAAAAGAAAAAAAAAACAATTAGTATTCTTCTGAAAGACTCTTTTACAATAATTATGTCCTATTCATAGCAATTTCTAAACTTCTCATAACAGGGAATTGTGTTTATGAGTGACCCAGCCAAAATTCTAGGAGTCAATAGTTCACCCTTCACATGTGTTTTAGCTTTTTTGTTAGCTGTGACAGAACCAGCTAACAGGAGGAAATGGTTTTTTTGGCTCATGGTGTCAGAAGACTCAGTCTGTCATACTAAAGAGAGAATGAAGGAACAATGCCATTGATATTTTGATAGCCAGGGAGCACAAGAGGGACAGTTCACCTCAGCACAGGGAGAGGCAAAGGAAGCTGTGGGAAGAGGCCAGGGCAGGATACAATCCCAGCATACACCTTCCATGAAATGCTTTTTCCAACTAGGCCTCACATGGTAATTTCCACCACCTCCTGAAAACACCATCCTATGATGAAGCTACTACTTAAATTGCAATGCCTAAGAATCAAGCACTTTTCAAAAGCTCAACAGCTGCCAATCAAATGTTCAAAACTTGAGCCTATCTGAGCTATATCATATTTAAACCCTAGAAGGATGAAACTATTGATCATAGTGAAATGCTATAAGCTGAGTCACATTTTCTCAATAACAGCAACACAATAGAATTGTTCCCAAGCATGTACTAACACTACACATTCTTTGATGCTCACTGACCAGAAAGAAGAAAGTGTTGTGTATGTTAAAGAAAAATACTAGCTGCTTTATTTGTCGACTACCACTTTCCCTGCTGATAAAGTTGATTGCTATGAATGAATAATGAGATGAAAATAAAGATTGAAGTGCAAGAAAAATATAAGATGTTTGTTCCTTCTTCTGTTAGTATGTGGATTTAGTGACTGAGGAGAAAGGAAACTGATTGTTGTTTTGGTTTTTAGTTTTCATCTACTGGCATGGTTTGGCTGGATAACTCAGCCTTTTTAATTTTTGTTTATTTTTTTTTGTTTATAGAATGTGGCTAAAGAGAATGAATGTTTTGAGTTTAAAAAACATAAGACATAGCTTTTTTGCCTCAATTGATACCTAGCTTACACATTTATGTTTTTTGTTTATGTTTGTGGGAATTAAGATGTCTGTGAATACCTCTAAACTGAAAGCTGAGTATTTATGTGGAAGAGACTATTTAGGGCTTACAATTAAGAAATACTATAGATCTTTTCAATGTCAATATCATAGTATATTAGAACAACTGCTTCTTCATCATGCTGTAAAGAAGTCAGAGCCTTCAAGCTGACTTTATGATTTAATAGCAATTGTCAAAATTGTGACAGACCAGAAGTAATGCTCCACTCACAACTTCAAACTTCAATGAATTATCATAGAAAACAAGAGACTCCTGGATCTGAAACCAATGAAAGCATGACAACAATAGCTGGAGGCAGAGTGTCATTGAGAGGTACCAGTTCCATGGTTGTCATAGGAAAATCTGATAATTACAAGACAGTAGAAATGAATGAGGCAGGTAGGGTAGCTTAGATCATAGAGAACATCCTGGGACTAATTGCAAAGAATTCACAAAGAAGATGTGTTCTATGTATAATTAGGGCAAAAGTATTTACACTATGGCATCTGCACCAGTAACATAAATGTCCCCTGGGAACTTGTTAGAAAAGCCATTTTGCTCTTTATCCCAGGCTTGTAGAATAAAGAAAAAACAGAAAAAAAAGAGCCTAACAATCTGTGTTTTAACAAGCCTCTGGATGATCCAGCTATGTACTGAAGGTTCAGAATCATTAATAAGGCATTGCAAGAGCCAAAATTCATAAACAAATGAAGTATGGTCTTGTTACTGTTTCATGAAATATTATCATTGCTAAAATAATTTTCTAGCCTTAAATTGAGTATTATATAACCCACTCTTTGATACTGTTTCTTAACTCAGAAACAACTAATTGAACTGATTAATTCTATGATATGTGCTCAAGAAACAGCATTGCAAAAGGGACTATGTGCTTTAAAACACAAGAAAAGCAGCAAAACTCCCTGGTAACTCAGAAGTCACCTGGCCATGAAAGCAGATAGATTAAATGCAGACTTTCTGCTTCCTCAAATCTAACCCCTAGTCTCTTGCCCAACTCTGCAACAGGACCTCTCCTGAACCCTCCCTATCCCAATCTCCAGTCAACCCAGAAGATCTTTCCCTTGCAAGGTAACCATCCCTTCCCTCATTCAATGTATTCTCTCAGCCCTAAACTTTAGATGGCACTCACTGGGAACACACAGGATACATATGTAAGAGTAGTAAGCAGGCTAAGGGCAAATTTTTGCCTCTCCCTCCATTCCTTCAAAACTAATTCCCTAGTCTTACCCTCAGCTTGTAAATATCATTCTGTGTTGTGCATCTTAATTCTGTAACCCATTCCCAGAGGACTAACTAATAAGATCCTGGTGGAACACCCCGTTTTTGTCTCTTGTGAACCCTCTGCACTGCCACCATCGCATCCTCATTCATAAGTCTCCAGCGCCAAAAGCCAGAAACACATTTTACCTGGACAAAATACACATGATGGTCTCATTAGATACTGAAAAAGGCTTTTGCCAAAATCCAACACCCCATCATGATAAAAATCCAGGAGAGATTAGAGGTACAAGGGAAACTCTTCAATGAAAATAAAGAGAGTTTTAGCAAGCCCATAGACAACATCAATGTAAATGGAGAGAAACTCAAAGCAATTTTACTAAAATCAGAAATAAGAAAAGACAATACACTCCATATCTATTTAATATAGTATTTAGCTGGAAAAATAAGACAGATAAAAATCAAGAGGATACCAATTGGTAAGGAAGAATTCGAATTGTATTTATTTGCCGATGACATGATATTATACATAAGTGTCCCCCCAAATTTTTACAAGGAAAATCCAACACCTATAGTAAAGTAGTCGGATGCAAAACTAACTCACAAAAATCAGTAGACCTGCTATATACAAATAGAAAATGGTCTGAGAAAGAAATCAGGGGAACAACACCTTTCACAATACCCTTAAATAATATAAAATATCTTGGGGCATTTCTGAGTAAGTAATTGAGAGACTTGTATAAAACAAAAAAACTTAAGTAATTATAAAAGAAATTGAAGAAGGTATCAGAAGAGGAAAATATCTTTCATGCTTAGGGATGGGAAGAATAAATATAGTAAAAAGAGCAATCCTACCAAAAGTAATATACATATTCAATGCAATCCCCATCAATATTCCAACACAGCTATTCAAAGATAATGTAAGGACAATCATCAGTTTCATATGGACACACACACACACACACACACACACACACACACACACACAGAGAGAGAGAGAGAGAGAGAGAGAGAGAGAGAGAGAGAGAATAAAAGGAAACAGGATACCTAAAACAATCCTGAATAATTAAAGAAATTCTGGAGGCATCATCATCCTCTTATTTCTAGTTTACATTACAAAGCTATAAAAATGAAAACACAAAAGCAGACATGTAAAAACAAGGAAATCAATTTGAAGAATCAGACATAAAACCACATACCTATGGATGCCTGATTTTTTATATAGAGGCAAGAAATTAATACTGAGTAAATGAAAGCACCTTCAACAAAAGGTGTTTGTCAATCTGTATGCCTGCATGTAGAAGAATGAAAATTATACATATCACCCTCCACAAAACTCATCTCCAACTGGATGTAAGAACTCAACATAAAACCAGATGCACAGGACCTGATAGAAGAGAATTGTGGAAATAACTATAAACTCATTGGCACTAAAGTATTTCTGAAAAGAACACTGATAGTGAAAGCACTAAGATCAACATTAATAAATGGCACTTCAAGAAACTGAATAGCTTCTGTAAGCAAAGGACAATATCATTTGGACAAAGTACCAACCTACAGAATGAGAAATAATTTCTCCTCCACATCTGAAAAGGTACTAATATCCAAAATATGTAAATACCTCAAGAAACTAGATATAAACCTAAACAAATACTTCAATTAAAATTAGGGCAGCGAATTCTCAACAGAGAAAAGTCAAATGTCTCAGAAACAAAGACGTGTTTAACATTCTTAGTCATCAGGAAAATGCAAATAAAAACTACTTTGGGATTTTATCTTACAATTTTTGGAATGGCTAAGATCAACAAGACAACTTTCAGCTCTTGTAACTGAAGAGGATGTGGAATAAGAGGAATACTCACGCCTGATTGTCGTCGCTGCTCAGAGTCACCTGATGGAAGCGACCTGCCTTCTGGACCAGTTCTTCGGCAGGTTCCAATCTCTGAACATCCAGAGGCAGCCGGGCCTCCATCCGCCGGTCCAGGACCCTGCACGCATGAACACTGCTAATGCCCAGGGAACAGTGACACCTCCATTCACGAGAAGAGGACCGACATCAGAGTATTGGATCTGTTTACATCTACCAGAAGAGAACCTTGATCCCACACCCACCAGGAGAACAAGAAACTCTTTCTACACTCACCAGAAGAAAGGATGAGAAGAGGACAGACAAGGTAAAAACACATCCAACAACAGAAAACCCAATATGACACCACCGGAGATGAGGAATCATAGACCAGTAAGACATGAACATCACAATGCAGATGAACCAGAAGAGAATGACCTTAAAAACATCTTCAGGAAAATGATAGAGGATCTCAAAGAGAACATGAGAAAATCCCTTAAAAAAAATGGAAGAAAAAACTAACCAAAAATTACAAGATATCAATTTTCAAGTCAATCAATATAAATCTCTCAGGGAAACAGTTCAAGAACTAAAAACTGAAATAGAGACAATGAAGAAAGCACAATCTGAGGGAAAGCTGGAAATAGAAAAGCTGGGTAAGCGATCAGGAACTACACATGTAAGCATAACCAACAGAATACAAGAGATGGAAGAGAGAATCTCAGGGGTTGAAGACACACTAGCAGAAATAGACTCATCAACCAAAGAAAGTCTTAAATCCAACAAATCCCTATCACAAAATATCCAGGAACTATAGGATACTGTGAAAAGAACAAACCTAAGAATAATAGGTATAGAAGAAGGAGAAGAAATCCAACTCAAAGGCCCAGAAAACATATTCAACAAAATCATAGAAGAAAACTTTCCCAACCTAAAGAAAGAAAGACCAGTGAAAATACAAGAAGCCTAGAGAACACCAAATAGACTGAACCAAAAAAAAAGGTCATCTGGCCACATAATAATCAAAATACCAAACATACACAACAAAGAGAAAATATTAAGAGGAGAAAAGGAAAAAGGTCAAGTAATATATAAAGGCAAACCTATCAGAATCACACCTGACTTTTCCTTGGAAACTCTGATCATGGATGCCAGCCCAGACTACTATACCCAGCAAAGCTTTCAATCATTATAGATGGAGAAAACAAGATATTCCATGACAAAAGCAGATTCAAACAATACATATCCATGAATCTAGCCCTACAGAATGTATTGGAAGGAAAACTCCAACCCAGGGAAGTTAACTACAACCAGAAAAACATAGGCAATAGATAACCCCAACTTACCAACAGCCAAAAGGAAAAAGGGACAGAATCTCACACATAATCTCATCACCATCACCAAATAAAAAAAAAAAAAACAAGAATGAACAATAATCAATGAAGACAAATCATCGGAAAGGAAGAAGTCAAACTCTCACTATTTGCTGATGATATGATAGTCTATATAAGTGACCTGAAAAACTCAACCAGGAACTCCTACAGCTGATAAACACCTTCAGCAAAGTGGCAGGATACAAGATTAACTCAAAAAATCTGTAGCCCTACTATATACAGATGACACATTGGTGGAGAAATAAATCAGAGAAGTATCACCCTTTACAATTGCCACAAACAACATAAAATACCTTGGGATAACATTAACCAAAAAAGTGACAGACCTGTACCATAAGAATTTTGAGTCTCTAAAGAAAGAAATTAAAGAAGATACCCGAAAATGGAAAGATCTCCCATGCTCATGGATAGGCAGGATCAACATAGTAAAACTGACAATCTTACCAAAAGCAATCTACAGATTCAATGCAATCCCCATCAAAATCCCAACACAATTCTTCACTGACCTTGAAAAAACAATTCTAAACTTTATATGGAGAAACAAAAGACCCAGGATAGCCAAAACAACCCTGTACAATAGAGGAACATCTGGAGGCATTACCATCCCTAACTTTAAGTTCTATTACAGAGTTATAGTCCTGAAAAGAGCTTGGTATTGGCACAAAAATAGACAGGTAGACCCATGGAATAGAATTGAAAACTCTGATATTAACCCACACACCTATGAACACCTGATTTTTGACAAACAATCCAAATATATACCCTGGAACAAAGAGAACATCTTCATCAAATGGTGCTGGCATAACTAGATGCAAACATGTAGAAGACTACAGATAGACCCAAGCCTTTCGCCCTGCACAAAACTTAAGTCAAAATGGATCAAAGACCTCAACATAAATCCAGCCACATTAAACCTAGTAGAGGATAAAGTGGGAAATACTCTTGAATTAATTGGTACAGGAGACTGCTTCCTGAACATTACACCAATAGCACAGACACTGAGATCAACAATTGATAAATAGGACCTCCTGAAACTGAGAAGCTTCTGTAAGGCAAAGTACATAGTCAGCAAGACAAAACAACATCACACAGACAGGGAAAAGGTATTCACCAACGCCACATTTGACAGAGGGCTGATCTCCAAAATATACAAAGAACTCAGGAAGCTATTCTAGAAAACACCAAACAATCCAATTTAAAAAATGGGGTACAGAACTGAATAGACAGTTCTCAATAGAAGAATCTAAAATGGCTGAAAAACATGTAAGAAAGTGTTCAACATGCTTAGTCATCAGGGAAATACAAATCAAAACAACTCTGAGATATCATCTTACTACTGTCAAAGTGGCTAAAATCAAAAATACCAATGACAGTTCATGCTGGAGAGTATACTGAGAAAGAGGAACACTCCTCCACTGCTGGTGGGAATGCCAACTTGTACAGCCACTGTGGAAATCAATATGGCGACTCCTCAAGAAAATGGGAATGAGTCTACCACAAGATCCAGCAATTCCACTCTGAGGCATATACCCAAAAGAAGCACATTCATAGGACAAGGACATATGTTCAACCATGTTCATAGCAGCATTATTTGTAATAGCCAGAAACTGGAAGCAGCCTAGATGCCCCTCAACGGAAGAATGGATAGAGAAATTGTGGTACATTTACACAATGGAGTACTACTCAGCAGAAAAAAAACAATGGAATCTCGAAATTTGCAGGAAAATGGATGGAACTCGAAGAAACCATTCTAATCGAGATAACCCAATCACAAAAAGACAAACATGATATGTACTCACTCAAATGTGGACCTGCTTTATGATTCATAGTAGTGACCATGCTTTATCAGAGCTGTTTTTAATGATGTTGCTCAGAAAGGTTTCCTCCCAGATGATGAGTGAGAAGCTAATTAAAAAAAATGGTGCCGAGTACATGATGACTGAGGAGCTAATTTAAAAAACAAAATGGTGCCAAGTACCACAAGAGTAACAGAACTGTGCTGTTTTCTGGGATTTTGTTTTTTACTTTTTTGTTGTTGTTGTTTAATGTTTGTTTTGTTTTTGTTTTTTTATTTTTGTTTTTTTTTAAATGGAGTGTGCTTGATATCTCTATAATTTTTTTCAAATGACTGCAGAACCTGAAAATGCTGTTGCTGCTGCTATTAATGTATAACATATTGCCATTATTGGTATATATATATATATATATATATATATATATATATATATATGCTAATTGAAACTCAAATATGTGATGAATCCAAAGTGTTTCAGTGAGTGCTCACCTGTGCATGCAAATTTGATTTCATCTTTAGTAAGTAGTAAAGTTATATGCTAGCCAAAAAACAATAAGTGACACACTGCAAGACAAATGTCACATAATTTCAATTTTATGTGTAACCTAGAAATGATGAACTCATGGGAACAGAGAGAAGAATTGTGACTATTAGGCTTCATTGTTGGTCTTTTAGCAATGGGGAAACAATTGGTTTAAGGATATAAAACTGCAGTTGGATAAGAGGCATGGATTCTGTGAAGACTTGAGGTCTACTGAGAGCATGATAAATATGGTTGATAACAATATGCTATATCTTAAAAGTTGTGAGATAGTATACTTTAAGTGTTCTCAAAGCAAAAATGATGAATATATGTTATGTAACATGTTAATTGGCCTAATTTAGCCATGCCAATATGAACATACTGTATTGTGTATCATAATTGTGCATGACTTTATTTAGGACCTAAATAAATGAATGGAAAAAAAAGAGGAATACTCACCCATTGTTGATGGGAATGCCACTATAGAAAGTTGCATGTTACTTCTTAAGAAAGATGTGAATCATTCTACCACAGTATTCTGCTATACCACTCTTGGGCATCTATATATACCCAAAGGATCCTAACACATTTGTTATGTTCTAGATATATTCATGATATCCATAAGCTGGAAGCAACCAAAATGTCCCTCAACAAAAGAAAGAATGAAGAAACTGTGGTATATTTCCAAAATGAATATTACTCAGCCTTTAAAAAATGACATAATGTAGTTTGGAGCCAAATGTGTGGAACTAAAAAACTTATCCTGAATGAAGTTTCACAGACTCAGAAAGATTAATATGAAATATATTTGCTTATATGTTTATATTTTCTATTAAGTCAATGATAACCAAACTACACAATTCATAGAATCACAAAGGGCAGATTTAGAGAGTCAATAAAGTATCTAGAGGGAAGAGATAGATCTCTTTAAGAAAGGTAAATGGAATATATATGGATGGAAAGGGGTGCTAGAATGGGAGGACCAAGTGGGGAAGGGAAAGGAAATAGGATAATTAGAAGGAATACTGAGAGAGATGGCTACAATCAAGGGGCATTTGAGAGGTAGTATGGAAATCCAATAAAGAACATTCTTACTCAAGTATATACATATATCAAGGTAATCTAAATGAAATCTCCAAACAATGTAGGAGACTGAGCCCCAGCTGGCCATCTCATCTCACCAGAGTTTCCAGAACTGACATGGGGTTACATCTAATTGAGTTTTGGGCCCAAGGTGTCCCCAAACAACCCAGGCTGTTTCTAAGACCATAGTTTGCTCTCTATTAACTGATATCAAGGCCTTATTGCTGAAGATACGTACATAACTCATTGAACATGGAGATATCAAGCTATTGCTTGCATAGTCTTCAAGCCTAGGGTCCAGAGAAACATAAACACCAAGCTAGTCAGAAACTCTTTCTTACCATGGAGTACTATGAAAATTGTATTAGGACAGTGATGCCACAAAACTTGTGGTAGAAAGAAACCAATAATTGATTTGACTTAAGGCCCACTCTATGAGATGGCCTGATACTGCTTTAGTAACTAAGAACCTGAGACTAGTAGTTTAAGGACCTAAGGTAAAATAAAATATTTCAGGTCTAAAAATAGAAGAAAGAATCATATTTCTAATGATATTCTGCTATACTCATATATTAGTGCTTTGTTCAACTATCATCAGAGAAATTATATCTGCAGTAGATGGGAACAAATGTATAGACCCACAGCCAGACATTATGCTAAAAGAGAGAGACCTTGGAACACACAGCCCTAAATGGCATGTCTCCATCAAATACACTTCCTTGGGAACTTAAGGAGCCCATGGAAGAGAAGGTATTGAGAATGTAAGAACCAGAGAGGATAGAGCACAACTAAACTAAAGGTGCTCAAAAGGAACATGAGGCAAGGCAGTATGTATAGGACCTCCAGGGATAAACACCAGGGCTTCTACACTTATAGTATAGCTTCTAGTTTACTCTTTTTATGAAACTTCTGAGTGTGTGACTGAATGGATCTCTGATTCTTATGCTTTTTGCATTCTTTTCTTTATGTTGGTTTGTCTTGTCCAAATTTGATATGATGTTTTTGTGTTTTATCTCATTATATTTTATTTTGTAATATTTGAAGAAAAGGAAAGAGGGGAGGAAGGAAGGAATGAAGCACTATGGTAAAGTTTAAAAACAGAACTGTCATTTTACCTCCTGGGAGAGAGAAAAATAAGTTTGCTCCAGTGGAGTGAAAGTGGGTATATCTACCATTCCAGGATGGGTCTCATGTTCATGAATAATTGACCAACATATAATGAACTCCACATTTTGTATGTATGTGTGTGCTTTGATTTGTTTACATTTCTGTTTTTAGCTTTTTGTTTTTTTGGTTTTGGGTAGTGATTTATCTTGTTTTCTTGGTTGTGGGAGGTTTTGTTGTATTGGGTTTTGTTCGGATTTGAGAAAGAACTTAAAACTGGCTTAGTTGGGAAAGGGAGAGGAGAGAATCTGGAAGGTTTGGGGCAGGGGAAGATATGACCAAACTATATTTAAATTAAAAAACGTTAAATAAAATATGCAATAAAAAATTATTTGACAGAATTATTTAAAATAAAACACTAAAATTTGAAATCACTTTTGAAACACCAAAACATTTAAGAGTCATAATAAAATTTAGAATATTTTTCTTCATGCTTAACAAAACATTAACCTTATCTAAGATCATTTTTCTTACAATATCTAAGGCTAAGTATTCCCTGAATCAAATTAAACTGGGCACTCTAGGAAATGTGTCTTTGTTATGTAATTTACTAGTGCAAATGAGGGAAAAATGATAATGAATGTCTTGTTTAAATATCAGGAAGCATGAGCTACCAAATTGTATTATGAATATTTTCTTTAGTGAAACTGAAATTTTAGGTATAATATGATCATGTTATAGATATGAGGGTCCAAACCATTATTTCTTAGATTTATTTTCAAATTAAACACAACTACTTTATATGAAGATGTCTCTAGCAAATCTTAGAAGTATTTCTTGCTTCTTACATCTACCAAAGATAATATTAATTTAATAGTATATTCACATAGCTCCTTTCAGCATTTGTAAACATAAAATCAAGAAACACAATGTCTAAAGAACTAATAATTTTTCCAGAATTTTTTTTCTTAAAAAGATGCTCCAAGATAAAGAATGATTGTAAACCTTAGGTTAGCAAGAAAGAGTTCACTTTCTAAAAGAGAAGATAATGGTCCTGGATAACTTAAAATATCTGACAAATTTTCATTTACAATATAAGAAATTTAATGTTTTAGGTGCATGTTTACATTTGTAAATTAGAACACCATTGTGGAAGAAAGAATATGTTGCTTTTATTTCTAATTCTTTTCAGTAGTCTCACAGATGTGGGCAATCTTATACAGTATTAACTGAACATTCCTGATCCAGCATTCTTTATCTGAGTGTCAATGATCTACTGCCATGAATATACTATGCAACAATTGCAATATCATAGTTGACTGCAGTACTTTATTATGCTCATGAGTTTAAAGAACAGTAGATAAAATGGGTAGTTGTTATGGGTAGTTCTTATTGTCTCACCCTGTCTGGCATTCAGCTGGTACTAGTTGATAGATTGATAGAGCAAATATATATATATATATATATATAATATATATATATATATATATATATATATAGAGAGAGAGAGAGAGAGAGAGAGCCTCAACTGGGGATTTTCTTGACCAATATGTATGTAGTCCTAGTTTATTTTGAGTGGTGCCACTCCTAGGTAGGTAGTAGATTTGGGAACACATTTCATATAGAGGGATTCTCTCTCAGCCTAGACACATGTAGGAGGGTCTAGGCTCTGCTCCAAATGAGATGACAGACTTTGAAGATCCCCTCCTTGGAAGGCCTCACCCTCCCTTGGGAGCAGAAAGGGGATCGGATAGGGGGTCGGTGGGGGTCAGAGGAGGAGGGGAAGGAAAGGGAACTGGGGTTGACATGTAAATAAAGCTTTTTTCTAATTTAAATTAAAAGGGGAAAAAAAGAAAGCTTGCTGAGCATGGAAGCAAACTAGTTAGCACCATTCCCCCAAGGTTCATGCCTCTGATTCTTCCTAAGTTCTTTCCCTGGGTTCCCTCCATTATGTAAAATCCTAAGCCTAATAAACTGTTTCCTCCTTTAAGTTGTTTGATTAGTTTGTGCTAAATAGTTTTGTTTTCACATTGACATAAGCTATAGTCATGGGTGAGGATCTCTGTAGGCAAGACAGTAGGACATCTTCTTGTGTTTGATGTTGGAGGGGCCAGCCCATTGTCAGTGGGGTCGCGCTTGGCTTGGTGGTCCTGGTTTCTACAAGAAAACAGGCTGAGAAACTGTAACAATATGAGATAGAGTGTTTTATCATAACAATAGAAAAGACTAGAAGAAATCTGAGGTAGTCTGAATAAAAATGACTCATGCATTTGAAGGCTTAGTCATCAGGGAATGGCATTACTTAAGAAGGAATAAATGGTGTGGCTCTTTTGGAGTAGGTATGGCCCCGTTGGAGGAAATATGTCACTGATGGTAGGCGTTGATGTTTCAAAAGCCCAAGCCAGGATCAGGGGCTCTCTCTCTTCCTGCTGTCTGTGGATCCAGATGTAGAACTTTCATCATGCTTGCCTTTAATCTGCTACACTATGATAGTAATGGACTGAACCTCTGGAACTATAAGTAAGTCTCAATTAACTGTTTTCCTTCATAAAAGTTGTCATGGTTATGGTATCTTTTCACAGTAATAGAAGCTAAAATCCTAATAAAAATGATGGAGAAAAGTATCTAAAAGTAATAATGTATATTTGGTACAAAGAGAAAATAATGTTAAATATGAAAAAATATTTATTAAATGTTAATAACCTAAGTATCTCAATTTAAAATTTGAAGCCTAGTTGGGAGAATATTTTAACAAAGCTAACTTTATACTTCTCCACAGAGTTAAAATGTCTTAAATACTCTAAACACAAGTTTAATTTGAAATAAAAATGTTAATACTTTTCATAATCCAAAAATTTAGTTTTAAACCTCTGAGACAGTTTTTCAAAGAGAAGGAGGAAATTCTTCAGTGATAGTGAATATTACTAATCTAAGAATATTTTTAAGACTGTGAACTCATTTGAAATTAGTATTGAAGTAAAAATAACAAAACCATAAGAAAAATCAAACAAAGATCAGCCTGAAAGTTTTTGATGGTTAGTAAGTATAAAAGGTAGTGATTTACCTCTTGGTCTAGTACATATTTTTCATTTTAGACCTGCTTTAGCTTTAAGTATTGCACTTAGGGACACAGAAGAAAGTACAATGGGACTTTTAGTTACAAAACACAGAGAATAGGGCAATGAGGCTGAACATCAGCTGGCAGGGTGTTTACCTGGAAAGAATGCAGCACCAGAAACAAATGAACTGTAGTGATGATTCCTTGAGCCTGTAATCCTAGCCCTAGTGCTTATAGTGATGACATGGGAGATAGAAAGGAGGATAATGAGATCAATAGCATCCTTGCCTACAGAGTTTAAAGCCAGACTGAGCTACATAAGAACCCATCTCATAAAAGTTGGGTCACTTTACTACCTCAGAGAATAACTCAGAATTTTCCTTTGTGTTGAGATGTAAAGGGTGATTACTTACATTTTTAAGTGTCAATTTTTGTATATTTAAATTCTATTATTTTATTTATTTATGCATCACAGTGTAATAATTTGATAAATTTACACAATGTAGGATGATAATCATACCAGAAAAGGGACAATCATGTCTCCTGAATCAGGGATTGTTTAAAATGCTCTATTTTAGTTCTGTATATATCATCTAGTAATCTTTCATTTACTCAGCATTGCTGACATGTCTCAAACATCCTCTTGTTTATTCTATCCCATCTTTCTAACATCAAGTGATATATATTCCATTCTGACATGTTATCTGTCTTTGTATTCAGGGATTAGGTCACTGAACACAATAATCCCATCTCTGTGTTACCACAAATGCAGGATTTGAACACGGGCAATAAAATGTGGTACATTTATACAATGAAATATAATTCAGCTGTTAAAAATTAAAATATAAATTCTGCAGGTAAATGGATATAGCTAGAGAAACTTGTCTTGAATTAATTAACCCAGTACCCTGAAGTCAAAAATTACATGCATTCACTTATCTGCACATGTTAATTTTCAAGCCTTCAAAAGGTGTGCTGCAATCCGTACTACTACAGAGGTCAGGTATAGAGTAAGGAACTAGGGGAAGGGAAAGGTCACCCAAGGAAGGGAAATAGAATATTTAGTTATGGAGAGTAATGGGGTGGGGGTGTAGAACTGGAGTGGGAGAACTAAATTAGGACTGAAGATAGAAGAGGAGGGAAAGGGAGGGACTATGGGAGAGAGACACCTAACACTAAGGACCATTTGAGAGATCATATGGAAACATACTAATGTGGAAGCATTTTAAAATATATATACATATATGAAAGAAATCTAAATGGAGTCACCAAATAACATCGTTCACCATCATGAGAAAAGTCCAATACTATGAATGCTTCACCTTCAGTTGAGTCCTTGGCCAAAGGGGTCCCATGGAAACCCCAAAACAACTCAGGCTATCTCCAAAAATTCTTCATTAGGCTCTATTTTGAAGGGTGCATTTAGATATCTTATTGAGCATGGATAGATTGAGTTGGTGCTTAAAAAGCACCTTTATCTTCATGGCACTGGAAGGCACTCTGAACACTACCAGAAGGATAAGGGAAACACCAACCCAGCTACAAACACTTCGTTATACAACAGTGATTCACCTGCATAATACACTGGATTAGTAGTGTCACAAATGTCATTGGAGTTAGCAACCATTCTCTGATTTCATTAAATGTACACACCATGAGTTGGAACCCATGCCTGACACTGGTCAACAGCATCTGTGTCTGACCATTGATCCCCCATAATGTGTTTCCCATTAATTTGTGATTATGTACCTACACATTAAAACAATCAACTTGATGAATTCACCAAACTATTTAAAGCTTTGTCTGTATCTTGTATGCCTCTTTCTTAGAAAGCTGACTTGACAAGTAACAGCACCTTTATCTCCCATTCATCATTACATATTTTTATCAGTATTACCTACATGGATCTCTAACTTACCATCTTTTTTTAACTTATCTTCTACATCTCATCTTCTTGTATTTAATTGCTTCATAAATATTTCATGTCTTTTATGTTATTAAAATACCCCAAATAAATTAATTAGATTGCCTTTGTGGCGTTTTGTCTCTAGAATACCAATTTAATTTTCTCATATTAAATTATTCAATATCCACTAGACTCTTAGTAGAACAGAATATAAAGCTACTTACATTTTTTTATTGCAGGTGCTAATAGGTATGTAAAGGCAGCATGCAATGATTTTACTTTGTTCTAAACCAAGTATGCCTGAATTATTTGAAGCAGATAAAACGCTGAAACTACACATACCTTAAATTACAACTTTGCTGGACTTACCTTCTTTTGATCCAAAAACCTCAAGAAAGAAACCAAAAGTGAAGTAATGATTTATATATATATATATATATATATATATAGAGAGAGAGAGAGAGAGAGAGAGAGAGAGAGACTTTGGTTGACAGATTTTTAAATAACAATTTTAAAATTTGTTGAAAGTTTTTTGAAAAATTTGTCAGCCCTTATCTATACCATGGTGTTATTTGGATTTATACTAATATGCCCTGAATATAAGGCTGAAACTTAAATTTTATTTAGAAACTTACTTGTGTCTGAGTATCTGTAATTACTCTAAGAATGAGATATTTAGCTCACACATACTCCTCGTTGGAAATCTGTATTTTTTGTTAACATCATTTTGTAGAATCTAATGTTATTTCATGTTTAAACATTTAATGCGGAATGTGACTCAGGTCATTTGAAGACTTCCACTTGTCTCCTGGGTTAGCTTTGTTTAACATCTGTCAAAATCACTGAGCCTTGGGAATCAAATTCGTATGCCAGTACTTAATAGCACTTTAAAAATCAGAGTGATTTTTGAAAGCATAAATATGTTTAATTAGGCCTCTGAATGTCTAGTGGCAAAACCACTGATCTTTTGAACTTTCTGTTGATAGCCATCTTAAAGTATCTAAAAAAAATTGCCACATAATTATTTGGCTGCATTCCAGTGCATGCATTTTTGAAAACTAGAATATTGACTTTTATTTCCACTCCTCTGGGTGGTAATAGAATTTGTAGCAATTGAGAAATGTGCTATATTTTTGTCAGTCGGGACTTTTCTGTCATTTTTGTTATTTAAACTCTAGTAAGGAAAATAACTATGGCCATTCTGTTTGCAATTGCAAAAATATCTGTGTTCTTCTCCATCTCTCCTACACAGTCCTATTTCAACTTTCCTAAATTTTTTTCCTTTCCTGTCATGCCACCCATGCCAGAAAAGCAGTAATGAAAATGAAAAGCAGTGGGTGCATGCAGAGTGCAACCTTAGCACTCATGCTGCCTTCCATGAATCCCTTGCTAGTGAATTTTATGCAGGAAGTGCTCAGTCTGTGGCGCGTCTGTCCTCAGATTTACCCACACTCTCATGCTTATCTCCCACATAGCTGTAGCTCACAAAGTCTTGTGAGTAGGATCAGCATAAAAGTGGACTTTTACCTCAAGCCAGAAAAGGATTTTTTTTGAAGTACTCTGATATCTGCTGATAAAGGAATTCTCAGGCTTTCGATCTTACATTATTTATGTACTACACAGCTCATGGAGGAAATGAGCTGCCATAGTATTAAGGATGAGATAATAAATTCTTTAGCTTTAAGGTAACAAAATAAAAAGGCTATAACCTTTCACTAATAATCTCTTGTGGAAAAAGGTCACTAACTGCCATAGAAAAAAGAAAGCTTAAAGTCTGTTACTGAATAAAACTTAATTTTTAAAAAGATTTAAGTTTGCATTTTGTCAACAAAGATTGATTATGAAATGATGGCATTAATAAATGCTTAGCCATGTATTAAAAATTGATTAAATATATGATTCAGACACTATAGGCTTAACACAAATATTCATAAATGTGAACCAAGACTACCAGAAAATTATAGAATTTTCCAAGAATAGTAAATATTGCAATAATATATCAAAAGATACCATTTATTAAAAAATAAAACTAGAGCTAACATAATCCCAACAAATTAAAAGCATTTTAAATCTAGAGAAAGAAAATTTGAAACAGATTAATTTTAGATATTAAGAAGCAAATACATAGCCAGACATGGATATTAAAAAACAAAAAGCTATAATCCTAGGACTGGAGAAGGGAAGGTAGGACGATCAAAAGTTCAGTAATTCTTAGATATATCCTGAATTAAGTCTAGGATGGGATGCAAGATACACCCCCTTCTTCAGTCTCAAAACAACAACAAGAAGAAACAAAGTCATCTTAAATTACATTTTCATAATGGAAACTCTCTCTAATACAAAAATATCACTCTGTATCTGTATATATGAGTTAAAATTGATTTTATGTTTCAAAGAACCAATGCAGTTTTGAATTATTGATGATTCAAAGGACTATGTTTAACATGTACATATATAGATAACTTCACACATTATTTTATGTAGTAAGCTATGTCACAGGAGTTCCTCTTCATTGTAGAAAGAGGAGACAAAGCTAGCTTTATTATAAGGGACATACCAAAATTTTCATATATTAGATTTATTCATTGAGTGTGACGTGGTGCATTTGCATGCCATGGCATGTATGTGGAGGTCAGAATGCAATTTTTAGGACTCAGATCCTTCTTTATACCATGTGGGTTCAGTGGAATCAAGCTCAGTTCATTGAATTTGGGAGGCAAACCCCTTAATTAGATGAGTGGTCTTATCAGACTAAGGTACATTTTTGACCCAAGAAGATACAGAGTTGTTTCATTTGGTCTACATTTATATACTTTCATTTGTAGCTAATATTCAGATACTTTCTTTCACAACATACCTACTTGTTTTTGCTCACAACTTCTGTCAGAATGACATACATAATTTCAGTGAGAGCAAACAGTAGATTTTATACCACGCATACATACATACATACATACATACATACATACATACATACATTCATACATACATACATGTTTCAAGCTGTATGTTATGTAAACAATGAAAGATGAGATGGTTTCACTAGTTAAACACACTATCAACAGGGACACTGACAACAAAGCAATATATACTTATCAGAAATACACAAAAGTGTGTTACCAGTAACCCAAAACCCCAAAATGAGTTTTTGAGTATGGATGTAGAATAAAGTGGACAATGTCACTGGAAGTGAATTTAAATGAAGGAACTTCAGATTAATTATTCTTGTCCAGTATTGGAAGGCATTGAAATTTAGGAGAGAACTTGTACAATGAATCCATGTTTATTTAGGAACATAATATATTCTATGGTAAAGATGTTTTAGTAACAATCAAGTAACAGAAATATTCTCAATATATGGTAAGTTGGCTTTCTGGAACCCTGTTCCAAATCATGGAAAGATCTTTATAAATATAGCCTTGATATCGATGAACATGTTGGAAGGGGAGAATAAGTTCAGACCTTAATAATTACACTGTTACTAACTTGTGGTTTGAGTATGAAATGTCCCCTAAAATTCTTCATTATTTTCTGTGATATACATGATGCAACAGTGTTATCTGGCATTGTGTGAAGACAGAGAATGGAATACATGGGCCTTGGCTTCATCAATTGATTGATTAAGTAATGGGTTCATAATTCCATGGACAGTGATAGAACCTTAAAAGGTGGATCTCAGTTAAAGGGAGTGGGTCTTTGACCATGAACATTTAGAAACTACATATTGTCCTTAGCTCTTTCTTCTCTCTATTTTGCTTGCTGGAATCCATGTCATTAAATACCATAGAAGCTTGCTGTAAGACCCATTCCACTATGCAAGTGACCATTCTCTCACAAGATATGCACATAATGTTTCCTTGAAGTCACATTTTTATCCTCTAAATAGAGAACTTAAACACTTAATCTTCATAGGACATAAGCAAGCCTGCAGTTTCCCATATTCAAGCAATTTAATTATTCATAATCCCTGCAAAGTAGTAAGTTAATTTATAAGGAAAACTGAGTGTGGGGATGCTGGTCCTGTGACTGGGGTAATGTGCATCTTTATTACATAGCATACATATGTATGACTACTGAGTTGATAAAACTTCAGTTCACTGTATCCGGACAACAGGCCTATGATGGTAATTCCAGGACCAGCATCTTACATCTAGGTACATTGATCAAGATGATTCAACTGATCAATTGCCTGAAATGGTATTAAGTTTGAATCAGAATTGCAAAAACATAGGCCAACACCAGTTCTCACATCTCATTCAGAAGAGATTAAAAACTTATTATAAATGCAATTTTATAATTGATTTCATAGGCATTGCTTTTCACTTTAAGGCTTTGTATTATTGAATTACCAAAGCTAAATGTACAAAAGGCAATTTCTTAAAGAAAAAAATTCAAGGACAATTTTCTAGAGAAACCTCAGTATGAAAATCAATGATATAATGCCTGACTAAATAGATATCATTTCAAACTAAAATTAACTTTGGCATAGTAGGGACATACTATTTCAAACCGAATATGCTTATTATACCTTTAAAGTACAATTTTAAGTTTTTCTATAAATTCATTCCTACCATGATATATAGAATGAAAAGTCATGGTTCAGTAATAATTTCCAATGTCATTGCATCAGAAAAGTCTCTATGTAAAAGCTAAATAAAGCATTGCAATTTTGGTCGTAATAAGACAGGACTGATGATCCTATAAGAGTTGAAAAAAGCCTCATATCTACCTCTTTCCTCCTTCATTTCCCTGATGTACAATATCATTTTATGATTTATTTCATTTGTTTATGCTGTGGAAATATGTTTAATGTTGTGTTGCATTCTTTTATATTGCATTTGTTTAACTCTGTGAAGTGTGTTTCTTTGCCTTTCTTAAACACCTGATGGTCTAATAAAGAGTTGAGTGGACAATAAAAAGGCAGGAGAAAGGCTTGGTGGGGCTGGCAGGCAGAGATAATAAATAAAAGAGAGAGAGAGAAAAGAGTTCGAGGACTAGAGAAAGAAAAGAGGAAGATGTATGGGGCCAGCCATCAAGCCACACAACCGTCCATGAAGTAAGAATGAAAGGAAGATATACAGAAGTAAGAAAAGGAAAAAAGTTCAGAGGTAAAAGGTACACAAGATAATTTAAGTTAGGAAAAGCTACCTACAAATAAGCCAAGCTAAGTCTGGGCATTCATAAGTAAGAATAAGCCTCTGTGTGTATGTTTATTTGGTAGCAGGTTGGCAGGCCCCCCGAGATTGAGAAAAGACCCAAAAAATAGAAAAACAACCAACACTTCTCTTCCATTCTCTTATCTTCCCTTCCTTCCCCACCCCTTTCTTTTCCTTCTCTTTAATTACCAATCTGTTTCCTTTTGCTCCCCTCCTCTTCATTCCTCTTCCTGTCTCTTCAGTTCTCTTCCCTTCATCCCTACTTCCTTTTCTCTTCCTCGACCCTGTCTTCCCTTTCCTTCTATGATTCTCCTCACTTCTCTGTACTTCACCTCCACTCCCTTTCTGTCGCCCTCCTCTAGCTCTTTCCCTGTAAGTTTTTCTCTTTATACACAGGGGAACAAAAGCCACATGAAAATACAACTTTGAAAGTGGCCAAACAATAAGCCAGTAATAAGTCCCTCTAAAAGTCATCCCTGATAGTGCCTTGATTGTGTATGTTCAGCCTTTAAAACCAAGGGAAATAAAATATGTGTTGCCTGTACCACACATTCTGTGGTGTGTGTGGCAGCCTGAAAAGACAAGCAAAGAAGATGCAGATTATTTTTCTTGCTTTAAGTCACATAGTGATTCTAAAAGTTTAAGAAAATTTATTTAATTGCCTTAAAATACCCAAATCTTATTGATGTCATTGATCTTTCTAAATCACATTTCACAACTTCTGTGTATAGCTATAACCCACATATTCATCCAAGAATCCTGGCATAGAAAAAACCCCATGACAGGCATTCTACATCTTGTGATAGATGGACAAAAATTGTGAGATGCAACCATCTTCTTTAAATTTCAATTTGGAAATTACACACTCTACTTCTCTATATAAGTCATTGGTAAAGTAAGCAACAAGATCACCTTCCACATCAATTGGTTGGGTGGGAGTGGGGGAATGGAGCAAGCCTGCAACTAACATGCCAAAAAAGCAAATGAAACCAAAAGGTCTCAGTAGGGGCAATAATAGTGTCAGCTAAAGTCAAATCAAACTTCCTATATATGCTCACATACCAGAGATCATTAAATACTTGTAGTAATATTATAATGTCATAAGAGAATAAAGGGAATAATCACAAAGTGATGGGAGGACAGCAACATATGATGGGGGAGGTCCTCCTGTATATAAGTTTCTACTGGTGGTTGAGAAATAAAACACTTTGGCCAATAAGGCAGGAAGATAAGAAGGACTAGGAGACAAGGAGAATTCTGAGAAAGGTAGGTAGAGAGAGTCTGCCAAAGCCATTCACCATGTATACCACAAAGGAGTAGCAGATCTGGAAACTTCTCTGATAAGATAAGACCACATGGAAATACATATATTATAGAAATGGGTTAATAATTAAGACAGAGCTAGTCAAAAAGAATTCCTAGTCATTGACCAACAATTTTATAACTAATATAGCATCCATGTGGTTCTTTGGGGCTGAGAAGGGTGGCAAGACCTGGAAGGAAAAGAAAAACCAGCAACACATATCTAAGGAAAAATTAAAATTCTCATCTTCCAGAAGCAATGCTCACATCATTTGTGTATCAAAAGGAATACAGGAAGATATACACCCGCCATTTCATTTGTGTGAATGAAAACAAGTAGAATAAATCATGCCTTACAAATTGATTATCAGGAGATGGAGATGGGATAGGATGGAAATAACATGAGAGATGAGAGATAAGAATGTTAAAAATGATAAGCAGGGGTCTAAACTCTACCAAATGTGAATTATTTTATCACTGATTTCATGAGCATTAAAATACTTTGGAGACCTAAAAGTAAGTGAGTATTTTAAAGGTTCAATATGTAGAGAAAAGTGCCAGGGCATGCAAATGGTAAAATTTAAATGCTGTTGAAGAAATAGCAAAGAAGGAGTGAGAAATATTTATAAAAAGATTAACCTATCAAATTTGGCCAAAATATTCCATTATGAGATTTCAATGTTAATTCAAAAAGATCTATATATGCAAGCATTGTGTTGTATTCATAATTTTTCTTCACAGGGGTGTAGATCAATAGTTGGAAATCTAATAGTATTATACAAATAAACTGTATTTGCTCACAAAATACAAAAATATTCCAAGAAAAAAGTAATCATGAAGCATTAGATTAGGATCAAATATCAAGATTTGAATGCTGAGCTTAATATATATGTGAAGAGAAAATTTTAGGCAAGAACGTGAATTTATTCACAGATATCCCCTAGGCCTGTGTTGCAACAGAGCCTCCAAGGAATCATGTATTGGCAAAATTGAGGGAGTCTTGAAATAACGAATGATAGTAGAATGGGGGAGGGAACAAACAAGATGATGTCAGCATTTCTCATGTGTCTAGAAAGTAAGTGCTAGAAAAGCACTCTGGGAGAAGAACAAGAGGAGCAACCTGAAGAACTGCAAAATGCTCTAAAACACAGAAATAGATGTGGCAGTGTAGTACTAGTATTTTGTTGAGTAAAATAAATGAGTTCATGATTACCTATGATTGATGGATTAAACAATTAAATGTTGAGGAACAGATTCCAGGTAATGATTTTGGAAAAAAATATCATTATTCCATAATCACAGTAAAAGATAGAGGTAAAAATATCAGGGAAATATACTAAAATTAATTAAAACACTACCATGAAAAAAGGAGTCATATTGGTGTCTGTCAGCATATGACAAGTTGTAAAGATTAAAATAATGACTTTTTTTGTGAGAAGAACAGGAAGACATTACCTGAAACTCACCCTGGAGGAATAGACACCAGGAAATAACTAAAATGAGGTTTGAAATCAATAAAGTAGAAGGCAAGAAAACAGTACAAAAATTAATATAACAAAGAGTTGGTTCTTAGAGAAAATCCAAAAGATAGGCAAAGTTTTATCCAAATTAACCAAAGGGCAGACAGAGAACATGGAAGTTAACAAAAATCACAAATGAAAATGGGGGCATAACAACAGACATTATGGAAATCCAAAGAATCTTCAGGTCATACATTGAAAATATGTACTCCACAAAATTCAAAAACACAATTTTCTAGATAGGTATCACATATGAAAATTAAATCCAGAGCAGATACTCAATATAAATAACTCATAAAGAAATAGAAATGTTTATAAAAGTCTGCTGACCAAAAAAAAAAAAAAAAAAAAAAAAAAGCCTAAGGCCAGATGATTTCAGTGTAGAATTCTACCAAAAATTCAAAGAATAGCTAATACTGACACATTTGAAAGTGTTCCATATGATACAAGTAGAAGATTCACTGTCAAACTCTTTTTATGAGGCTATATTTACCTTGGTACCTAAACCACAAAAAGACATAAATAAGAAACATAACTACAGAATGAAATCCCTCATGAACATTGATGCAAAAATACTCAATAAAATAGAGGAATCTAAAATGACTAAATAATACATAAGAAAATATTTAACCTCATTAGCCATCAGGAAATGCAAGTCAAAACAAATCTGAGATACCATCTTGTCCTGTCAGAAAGACTAAAATCAAAAATATCAATGACAGTTCATGCTGGAGAGGATGTGGAGAAAGAGGAACACTCCTCCACTGCTGGTGGGAGTGCCAACTCATACTGGCACTTTGCAAATCAGTATGGTGATTCCTCAGGAAAATGGGAATCAGTTTACCACAAGATCCAACATTGCCACTCATAGTCATATACACAAAGAAACACATTCATACAACAAGGAAATCTGTTAAAATATGTTCATAGCAGCATTATTTGTAATAGTCAGAACCTGGAAACAACCTAGATGCCCCTCAACCAAAGAATGGATAGAGAAAATGTGGTACATTTACACAATGGAGTACTACTCAGGAAAAAAAAAAAAAAAAGGAATCTTGAAATTCCCAGGCAAATGAATGGAACTAGAAGAAACAATTCTGAGAAGGGAACCAAGACACAAAAGGACAAACATGTTATGTACTCATATGTGGATTTTAGACAAGGGGTAAAGGATTACCAGCCTACAATCCATACCGCCAGAGAAAGTAGTAAACAAGGAGGACCCTAAGAGAGACATACATGGTCCCCTGGAGAAGGGGAAAGGACAAGATCTCCTGAGCAAATTGGGAGCACGGGGATGGGGGAGGGAACTAGGAGAAAGAGAAGGGGAGAAGAGGAGGGGAGAGGAAGACATGATGGGGCAGGGAGGTTGAGTGGAGGAAAGAACAGAAGAGATTAAGATAAGAGATAATATAATAGAGGGAGACATTATAGGTTTAAAGAGAAATAAGGCACTAGAGAAATGTCTGGAGAGCTACAAAAATGACACCAACTAACAATCTAAGCAACAGAGAGGGTCCATTACATGCCCTCTTCTGATATTGACATTGATGACTAATTCATATGGCATCATATAGCCTTCATCCAACAGCTGGTGGAACTAGAAGCAGACACCCACAGCTAAGCCTTGAACTGATCTGGAATCCAATTGCAGAGAAGAAGGACTGATGAGCAAAGGGGTCCACACCAGGCTGGTAAAACTCACAGAAACAGCTGACCTGAACAAGGGAGAGCAATTGGTCTCCAGATTTACGGCTGGGAAACCAGCACGGGACTGATCCAGACCCACTGAATGTGGGTGTCAGTGAGGAAACCTTGGAAATCTATGGGACCTCTTATAGTGGATCTGTACTTATCCCTAACATAGGAATGTACTTTGAGAGCCCATCCTAGATGGGGGGATACTCCCTGATCCTAGACACAAAGGGTTTGGCCTAGGCCCTATCCCAAAGATAAGACAGACTTTGAAGACCACTTATGGAAGGCCTCATACTCCCTTGGGAGAAGAAAGAGTAAAGGATACGTAGGGTGTTATTTGGGGGAACAAGGGAGGAAGGGAAGGAGAGAGACCTGGGATTGACATGTAAAATAATTTTCTTTCTAATTAAAATAAAAAATACTCACAAATGGAATCCAAGAAAACATCAAAGTAAATATCCACCATGTTTAGACAGATTTCATCACAGGGATGCAGGGATGGTTCAACATATGAAAATCTATCAGTGTAATCCACCATATAAACAAACTGCAAAAGGAAAACCACATGATCCTCTAGATGCTGAAAAAGCTTTTGACAAACAACACTGCCTCCTAATAAATGTCTTGGAGTGATCAGGAATAACAGGAATACCTAAACATAATAAAAGTAATATACAGCAAACAACAGCCATGGTCAAACTAAATGGGGAAAAATCAATGTGATTCCTTTAAAATCAGGAACAAGACAAGGCTGTCCAGCCTCTCCCTATCTCTTAAATATTGTACTTAAAGTCCTAGCTACAGCAATAAGACAACCAAAGGAGATTAAGTGGATACAAGTTTCAAAGGACAGAGTCAAACTTGGACTATTTGCAGGTGATATGATAGTTTACATAAGTGACACAAAAACTATACCAGAGAACTCCTACAGCTGATAATCACCTTCAGCAAAGTGGCAGGATACAAGATTAACTAAAAAAAGGTAGTAGCCTGACTCTATTCAGGAGATAAATGGGCTGAGAAACAATTCAGAGAAACATCACACTTTACAATAGCCACAAACATCATAAACTATATTGGGGTTTAAAGCCAACCAAGCAGCTGATAGAACTGTGTAACAAGAACTTTGAGTCTTTAAAGAAAGAAATTAAAGAAGATACCAGAAAATGGAAAATCTCCCTTGATA
Source organism: Cricetulus griseus (assembly GCF_003668045.3). Classification (NCBI taxonomy): domain Eukaryota; kingdom Metazoa; phylum Chordata; class Mammalia; order Rodentia; family Cricetidae; genus Cricetulus; species Cricetulus griseus. The sequence goes on along the minus strand of NW_023276806.1, from coordinate 125,013,162 downwards.
TTTGATAGATAGGATCAATGTGGTAAAAATAGCAATCTGGGAAAAAGCAATCAACAAATTCAATGCAATCCCCATTTAAAATCCTAGAACAATTCTTCACAGACAATGAAAGAACAATACTCAATTTTATAAGGAAAATAAAAAAGAATAGCCAAAACAACCCTGTACAATAAAGAAATTTCTGGAGACACCACGATCCATGACTTCAATCTCTATTATAGAGCTATAGTGCTGAAAACAGCTTGGTATTGGCACAAAAATTGACAGGTAGACCAATGGAATCAAATTGAAACACCTACGAACTCCTGATTTTTTATAAAGTAGCTAAAATTATATAATGGAGAAAATAAAGCATCTTCAACAAATAATGCTAGCATAACTGGATGCTGCCATGTAGAAGACTGCAGGTAGATCCATATTAACCACCATGTACAAAACTTAAGTCCAAATGAATAAAAAACCTCAACATAAATCCAGCCATACTGAACCTCTTAGAAGAGAAAGTGGGAGGTATCCTTGCACAAATTGGTACAGGAGACAACTTCCTGAACTTAACACCAGTAGCAAAGACACTGAGATTGACAGTTAACACATGGGACCGCCTGAAATTGAGAAGTTTCTGTAAGCCAAAGGAAACAGTCAATAAGACAAAAATGGCAGCCCACAAAATGGGAAAAGATATTTATCAACCCCACATTTGACAGAGGGCTGATTTCCAAACTATACAAAAATTCAAGAAACTAATCACCAAAATACCAAATAATCCAATTAAAAACTGGGGTACAGAATTAGAGAATTCTCAACAGAGGAATCTAAAATGGCTGAAGAACACTTGAGAAAGTACTCAATATTCTTAACCATCAGGGAAATGCGAATCAAAAGAAATCTGAGATAACATCTTATTCTTGTCAGAATAGCTAAATCAAAAACACCAATGACAGTTTATGCTAGAGAGGATGTGGTAGAAAGGAGAACACTCCTCCAGTGCTGGTGGGGGTGCCAACTTGTACAGGCACTTTGGAAATCAGTATGGCGATTCCTCACGAAAATGGGAATCAGTCTACCACAAGATTCAGCAATCCCACTCTTAGTCATATACCCAAAAGAAGCATATTCCAACAACAAGGACATCTGTTCAATGATGTTCACAGCAGCATTATTTGTAATAGACAGAACCTGGATACAACCTAGATGCCCCTCAACTGAAGAAAGGATGAAGAAAATATAGTATTTTACACAATGGAGTACTATTCAGCAGGGGACAAAATGGAATTTTCAAATTAACAGACAAATGGATGAAAGTAGAAGAAACCACCCTGGGTGAGGTAATGCAATCACAAAAACATGCACATGGACTTACATGAACATATATACTTATATATAGTTACAAATATATGGATATTAGACATAGAACAAAGGATTATCACTTACCATCCACACCGCCAGAGAACCTAGGAAACAAGGAGGACCCTAAGGGAGACATAAATGTTCTCCTGGAGAAGGAGAAAGGGACAAGGTCTCCTGAGTAAATTGGGAGCATGGGGAGAGGGGATAGGGAGCTAGGAGAAAGAGGAAGGGGAGAAGAGGAGGGGAGAGGAGGACATGAGGGAACAGGAACATTGAGTCATGTGAAGAATAGAGGAGAGCAAAAAAAGATATACCACAATAGAGGGAGCCATTATAGGTTTAAAGAGAGATCTGTCACTAGGGAAATGTCCAGAGATCTGTGAGGATGACTTCAACCAAGAATCTAACAATAGTGGTGAGGCTAGCTTAAATGTCCTTCTCTGATAATGAGATTGATGACTACCTTATATACCATCCTAGAGCCTTCATCCAGTAGCTGATGGAAACAGAAGCAGACAGACACCCACAGCTAAACACTGAGCTTAACTTCTGGAATTCATTTGCAGAGAGGTGGGAATGATGAGCAAGACCAGGGGTCAAGACCAGGCTGGAGAAACCCACAGAAACAGCTGACATGAAGAAGGGTTCCCAGAAGGATAGCTGGGAAACCAGAATAGGACTGACCCAGACCCCCTGAACAAGGGTTTCAGTTAGAAGGCCTGGGCAATCTATGAGGCCTCTGGTAGTGGATCAGTATTTATCCCTAGTTTATGAAGGAACTTTGGGAGCCGTTCTACATAGAGGGATATTCTCTCAGCCTATACACATGAGGGGAGGGCCTAGGTTCTGCTCCAAATGATGTGAATCTTTGCAGATCTCCTGTGGAAGGCCTCATCCTCCCTGGGGAGCAGATATGGAATTGGATTGGGGGATCATTTGGGGGCAGTGGATGAGGGAAGGGAGAGGGAACTGGGATTGACATGTAAAACAAAATTGTTTCTAAATTAAATTTTAAAATATCTGTATGGTTTATTTGTATTATAAGAATTTGAGTCTAGAAAAAGCTACTAGCTTTCTGTGATCCCTGCCTCTACTTTTCCTAACAGACATCTCCTTGTGCAGAGCAGAGATAAATTATCTCTTAATTGTAAGTTTAATTACAAGACATTTGGAGAACAAAGCAAAAATTCTCACATGATATAAATTTCTCAAACATTTTAAAATATTAATTCCTTATTCAGATGCCATAAACTCATTTGTTCTGATGAATTGGGTATTTCTTAGTAAATAGCCTAGATCTTAATGCTGACCTCCATGTTAGAAAATATTTCCCATAAATCTTTAAGCCCCTATGAGGTAGTGTGAATGAAAATGATCCCCATTGGTTTATATTTTATTTCTTGGCCCATAAGTAGTGTCACTATTTGAAACTGATTAGGAGGTGTGGACTTATTGGGGGAAGTGTGTCCTTGGGGGTGGGTTTTGTGGTTTCAAAAGCCCATGCCAGGTCCAATGTTTCTCTCTCCCTGCTGCCTGTGGATCTTGTTATAGAACTGTTTGCTACTTCTGAAAATCTGACTGTGTGCTTTTGTGCTTCCTGCATGACAAAAAATGAATTGAACTTCTGAACTATTCACAAGCCTCAATTAAATGCTTACTTTGATCAGTTGTCATGGTCATTACATCTCTTCACATACATAGAACAATGACTAAGACACCCTCCCTCTTTTTCAAGTACTTGCTGGAGACAGAATCATCAGACTTAAATCCTTTACAATTCTAGCACAGTACTTGCTTCTTAACATTTCTTAAGATAATATACAATTCATGTTGATGGTATTTATGTAAAGTTCCTTCTCCATTTGCAATTGAATATAAGAGTAATAATATTATCTGTTCTGTCTGGAAATTATAATAGTATATAAAAGATGGTCAGTCAGTAAATAGCTGTGTAATTAATGAACAAGTGTAACAAAATTCAGTTCCATGTCAGTAGAAAAGATCATTTTTGCGTCAACTTTCTTCCCACCTTAAAAGTAGTGATATTTTATAGGTAATAAGTGTTGTATCCACAAGGATAATAATAGTTTTTGTATTCATATTAATCTGACTTTCTGAAGCAATTTAATGTTTCGTTAGGCAAAAAATATTTATGATAGATGGAGGATAAAATAAAAATGAAAATTAACTGCTTAGTTCACAATAATTTCTCAAATTTGTATTTTTTACTGATTTTTATTGATAATTTTGTTTTCAGTGTGCCCACATGGATCAAAAATTGAGAAGAATAGCTCAAGATTGCCCTTTGTCATGGCATGGTGGTACATCCTGTATTCCTGCCACTATGAAAACTGAAGCAGTGGGATCTTGAGCTCCAGATCAGACTCCATCTCAGAAAAACAAGCAAATGAAATATAGTTTAAATATTGCCTAATCATTGTTCTAATTTTCTGCAGCAATTAAAATTAGAGACTTACAGTTTTATTTTTATTTACGTGTGTGTGTGTGTGTGTGTGTGTGTGTGTGTGTGTGTGTGTGTGTGTGTGTGTGTGCTCAAATGATTATGGAAGTCAGAGACACTGGGTTCTACAGAGCTGGCACTTCTGAGCATATCCATGTAGGTGTTGGGAATCAAACTCTGGTCCTGTTCTTGAGCAATATGACCTCTTAATAGATGAGCCATCTCCCCAGCATATAATTAGACATTTTAAGTAAGTGGAAGCAAGCATTTTTCTTGTAGTTTACAAGGCTAGAATGTGAATTCAAGGTGTTAGCAAGGTTGATTTCTTCCATAACTCTGGACAAGATCCTTTTTGTTCTCTTTACCTTTGAAGTTCTTGGTTTTTGTTATTCTGTCACCAGTTTCCTCTTTTTTGTTCAAAAGTGGCTTTCTCTTCTCCACCACTTTTATCTCTGGTAAGCACTTATTTTTAAAGCTTATTAAAATAACCAATGAAAATTGCACCTCAAAATGCTTAGTTCTGTCTGTGAAGGATCTTTAACGAGAAAAGTCTACAGTCCTTGGATCCAGGTGTTAGGAGGTTAGCATACTCATCAGGTGGACACACTGTGAGTTTGTATAAACAGTGTGGATATGACTAGAAGTTCATTTGCCAACACTATTTTACTGTGATCCTATTATTTCTGCCTCTCCCTGGCCGTGCTTTTATGTGTATGTCAAGACCACAAACAATTTTCCCACTATGCTATTTCTTGCCTTCTAAATTACTTGAGGATAGACAAATGATTCAAACCACATAGTTTTCTTGTAGACAAAAAAAAAAAAAAGCTTTTAAGCCTGGAAGTGAAGATTTATATTTAATGTTGTAATGCACTTTAGTATTGCTGGTAATCATTTCCATTTTTTTTCTTAAGGTCTTTAAAGTTTTCTCAAAGTGTGACAAATGTACTTAGGCTGAAGACATGTCTAAATGTATAAAGGAGTTCGTTAAAATCTGGAAGCAAATGTCAATTTAGTATGTGAAGCTGAGCATTTGGCAAAAAGTCTGTGACAATGGATATACTGAAGATGAAAGACTCCTCACTGGGTAACAGTTTTAATGAACTGACCCAGAGTATAAAAAGATAATTAGAGTCATAATTATATAGCAGTAATTCATACTTGAAATTACAAGTGGATACCCTACAGTAAAATTCTAGAATTACTGGCTGGATAGATTTAACCCTTAAATGAATCTTAATGTTCACTATTTTTGTGAGGACAAGAGAACAGACCATCTCCCTATCTTTCCGTAAAGGCAATTCTGACTGAGAGGAATGTTATGAGGGCAACCACGTTTGGTTCTGTAAGAGTGTGGTTTTTCATATCACCTGAGGTAAAGATGTTAATCAGCTTGTTCCCTCCTAGCATCCAATGACTTCTCTGTGGAAATAGTTTAAGTACCCAGTGAGATCACTTTAAACTTAGGCATAATGAAAGATTTGCCAATTCTTCTTGACATGGTAGCACAGAATATAATTGCAGCATTGATAGGTAGAGATAAGAGGATGAGGCAGTCAAGGTCATCCTTGTCTATACTGAGTTCAAGGTCATCCTGGGCCCTTGGGAATTGTCCAAATTCCCTACCCCCTATGTATTTCCATAGAGAAGATTACTTTAGAAGATCTCAGTAGGACTCTGAGCTCCCCTAAAATCTCTTAAATTTGATGTAAAGTTCTCTGTGACACCATAGGAATACAGGAAAGGATCCCACAAAAGATGCCTGGGTCCCTGGAGTGGGCAATCTACCAGCAAATTAGTGGACGAGAAGAATCTGTTTCATCCCAATAGAGATATGGAAATATTTTGTTCTTTAAACATTTACTTCAGTCTGAAATGACTGAAGTTTCTTGAACTGATCAGTTTGAGCTGTGGCGCCAAAAGAGCACAATGGGAGTGGTTTGAACAGCAAACATTTACTCCACAGTGTGGGAGTAATGTCAGGTTCTTCTTTCTAGCTTAGAGAATGCATTTAATTGTACTCTGTGTCACACGTGGGAAGGGAGAATAGACCTGGAGAGAGGGGAGGAAGGAGTGGAGAGGAGGAAGGCATGGGGGATAGAAAGTAGTGATTTGTGATCTCTCTACATAAAAATTGTCTCATCCGGTTGCAAGTTTCTATCCAACAAAGTGATCTAATCTTCAAATCTTATCACACTGAGGGGTTAAGATGCTGCAAACATATGAACCATACAAATAGTCTGCATTACTTCACTTTTGTATTCTAGACTTTAATCCATTTTGTGATTATTAATTTGTTACATGTGTGTGTGCCTGTGAGTCCAGTCAGCTGTGTTTGTGTGTGCAGGTGCAGGTGCACATGCATGCTTGTGTGTAAAGGTCAGAGGGTGAAATTGGTTGTATTTCCTATTTCCTAGGCACTGCCAAAATTTTCTTCCTTCCTTCCTTCCTTCCTTCCTTCCTTCCTTCCTTCCTTCCTTCCTTCCTCCCTCCCTCCCTCCCTTCCTTCGTCCCTCCCTCCCTCCCTTCTTTCTGTCTTTTCTTTTCTTTCTTTTTGACAGTGTCATTCAGTGAACTGGAACACATCTCTTTGTTTCGACTGCCTTGCTATCTAGCCCAGGGATTTCCTAATGCTGATTTGTCAGTGTAGGAATTATGAAAGCATACCCACTTACATAAATTTTAAAAAGTGGACTTGGAGGGTTGCCCTCATTTTCCCACAATTGCAAGGCAAGCACTCTAGCTACCTACTGAGTTATATCAGCAGCCCAGATACATGATTTCCTCATGAAATCTATTCTCACTGATATCTAGTCTATGAATCTGTTCATACAAGAACACTTCACTAGTGTATTTATATCACATGTCATGTTTATAAATTTATGATTAATTAATTTATTGTACAGAAACTGTATGCATGATATTGTTATAACCTCACCTTCATGGTGGCTAAGGAGAACTCAATTTTGTGCTAGGTACTGATTCTAAATTCATAAAAGATGAAATTCCTGGCAACTCTCACTCCTTGCCCTCCTCCCTAAAATTATAAAACTACAATGATGTAATTAACATCTTGCTCTGGCTTTTGTAAACCCACTTATCACTGTGTACCAGGGAGATAGCTTCTTTATGGCCATATACAGGGGGAGAGAGATAGATCCTCACAGCTAAGGGGAGTAAAAGCAGTTTCTTATGAGACTACACATTCCACATAAATGAAATGATTGTGGCACCCACCTTTACAAATCCTTCCTCTGGTCTCTTCTGAATAGCATGCCTTCAATTTTGTTGCCACCCTCCTAGAAGTTATTAATAAATTCATTTAATTATAATTTGAATAAAGTCTGTGGTCTTTTTCTCATGGACTTGAACTTGATAAAAACTTAATGAGAAAACGAGGACTCTAGAAGTTGAAAATGCCCAATGGCACATGTCTGAAACTATAACTGTGGCTTTGATTGCAAGCTATCTAATCTCCCAACCCAGCTTTGTTTTGGTCATGATAGAATTGTTTTGGAGCATACCATTCATATTGACTCTTCATCTCCATCTTTGTGCCATATTGTTTTGTTCCCAAAGCTTTGCCTCTTTATTTTTGTGCAGATGAACTTTCGGCAGCACACTTGCTACAGTATTCATGTTCCTTATGCTGGATAGGACATAAATCCCTCTTTGTTACTGTAATAGCTGACAGAAAACCAAGAAGGAATAACTGAGAGATGTGAGTATTGAAGAGGAAAGGACCAGAAAAGAAGGGTGTTATAGGCAACTGAAATATCCAGAGGGAAGGTAAGGAAATACAGTGACTCCTTTGTTTCTAGTTTCTCTACAGGGGCATCCCACTGGGTCTCAAGTGCACTGGGCCTGTGACAGTGAATGAGGAGAAGCTAAGTTTGCTTTCTGAAAGGCAACTACTGTTAGGAATACAGCTTGAGGTGGGACAGCTGTGGATCCCATGGTGGGGGGACAACCATGCCATCAAGCAGAACTTAAATGGGAAGTAAGTTTTATTGGGAAGGGAGACAGAGGGGGGAGAGAGAAGAGAGACAGAGAAAGCAAGAGAGAAGTGACAGAGAGATAGACAGAGATCTGTCTGCCTTCTCAGAGAGATGGTGGAAAAGAGAGCAGAACTGAGCAGAGCTTGCCTCTTAACGGGACATTTGCACCTGCATACAGAGCCAGGGTACTACCTGTCATACACAGAGGCACTGTGGCACTGTGTCAAGGTCCCAAGGGGCAAAGCTTGGTTTGCCAGGATTATTGCAATTATATTGTTTCATTTGCCCTAGTTATTCACTGCATTGACACAGAAAGTATTCAGAGCCAAGCAAGTAAACAAACACTGTGTCAGGTCCCCAAGGAGCAGAGCCAGGTGTGACAGGGTTATTACAACTACTCCACTTCATTTGCCCAAGTTCTTCACTGCATTGACAAAGAAAGTGTCCAGAGCCAAGCAAGCAAGCAAACATGACTTTTTCCACTTCAAATATTACTCATATTTCTAGAGCAGCATTTTTGATATGAATGGCATGTCTCCAAAACATCATCTAGACCTGCACCTTATGTTCTCAGTTCTCAGAACCACATCACACAAGGCATCAACTATGTTCATAGTTTGGGTTGTGGAGGATGTTTCAACTATACAGGAAATCAGGGAAAGAAAACCTCTTTCCCTCCTCATACAGAAACATGATATTCATGCTCTAAGGGTCACACAGTTTCTGAGTAGTACTGGCTGTTCTGAGTTTAAAACTTAACTAACTAAATGCTGCACAAGATAGGACCAGTAACCTGTGTTCAAATCTGGCCTTCACTGCTTGTTTGTTGAGTGATCTCTAGTACAAACAGTGTATGAACTCAGAAACCCTTGCTTGACACTAACACAAAATTGTCAGTCTTCTTTTTCCTGTAATAACAGAACTAATGCAAATGAAATATTTCAGAGATTCCTAATTTACAATAAGTGCTCAATTAATACTATGATTTTGTTGTTCTTTTTGTCATGCCATAATAAAAGATGTGAATTTATTATTACTGTAATATAATACATAAAAAGAGTAACAAAGCAAACCATTTAGAATTCCAAATATTTCTCAGTTTTTCTCTACTGAAGTCCCAGTTTATTTTCTTAGAAGTATGAATAGCCACATAGGAATAATAGTGGTTTGGGTCCAGTAACTCTGTGAAGATGGGCTTACCTTCTTGAGATAGTCAAACCAGCAAACATACACTCTGGGATATTCCTGAGGCCTTTGTAACTTTTCTGTCATATAACTGAGATGAACACACACACACACATACACACACACACACACACACACACACACACACACACACACACACACACACACACACACACGAGAAAACGTAATACAACTTTTTGACAAGAAAAGAGGTATGATGCTTAAATCTTTGTGATTTCCACTTAAATTAAGACACAGCCTTATGGCCCTCAGTTCTGCAAGCTAAAAAACCTTGAACCTCCTGCCAGGATTGCTTATAAATTGTGACTCATCTTGAAGCCCCCATTAGCAAACTTTGGTGCTAAATTGGTCTTTTCAACATGATAAGTGCCTTTCCAGCCTCCTGTGTACCCTTCTATCAGAAAAGGGCTACAGGGATTTCTTTGAGTTTTGCTGTTCCACCTGTGCTACTGGAGAGTCTCCAGCAAGGGTCTTTTGATCTGCTGCTTAGCAGAGTGGGATGGGCAAAGTCTTAGCATTTTAATCTTCATTCCCTGTGTCAGTGAAAATAATCATTCCTTTTCATAATTCAAAGAGGCTAAAGGCTCTGCAGGTTTCAATTCATTATATTTTATCTGATGGATGAACATCTTCAAAGCAGAAATTGAACTTCGGGGAAATGAAAATTCGGATAGTTGAGCCAGGTAATAAAACAGAAGAACCCCAAACTTACTGCCAGTGTTGGTCCATTTGATTCCAGAATTTCACAACCAGAACTACAAAGTACTTCTCATTATCTTTCTTTAAAATGATTCTGCACTATTACCGAACATGTTTTTGTCAACCATTTTTCTAAAAAATTTAATAGGTAGGGAGAAAAGATTGTACAAGCTCAGGGTGAACTCTGATTTTAAAAGGAAACTTTGTAAAAAAGAATCAAGTTAGAATAAGAAAGAATTCAGTAAGTAAGAGGGTTAAGAAGATTGGATTTACGTGAACATCATGCCAGGAACAGGGCAAGTAAAGACAGAAAAATCATGTATATGTTGAAGACTTTCCTTTTGAGAGAGAAGACACATTTTTTTTGAAAATAGAAAGAAACTACAGAAGTATTTTGTCAGAAACCTGAAAAGATATGAAATATACATTGGTTAAATTGGCAATGGAAAACTACAGTCCAATATGTATTTAGATCCAAAAGAAATGGGTGACAAGAAAAGTAGAACAGTGATAATGCCAAGAAAATGCCTGACAAAGTAACACACCTGGGAGAAATGAAGCATCACTGAAGTTCCCTAAAGTAACATGCAGATATTTCTAGAATTTCTTATTCTATCTGAAGCAGACATAAAGCACAATCTCCTAGAAATCATTTGAAGAGTAGCTGGTTTGATGTTACCAGTTTGGATACTGTAGGCTGTCCTCAATTTTCACTAACAAGGATTGTTGTTAGTGAAAATTGATAAAGTAGGCATTCAAGATACAATGACAAAATAGGTGGCATTTTCTTTCTCCTTAGCAATGATTCAAAATCTCATGTTACCTTCATTAAAACTGCATCTCTATGATTCAAGATTAGAGCACCTATTATAATACTATGTATATACAAACATCTTTCAGAATAATTTTAAATTTATAGAAAGAAGTAGATAGGAGAAGATGTATACTTATAACTCTGCTAACATATCACATTAGTGTAATTAGTACATGCACTATTCAGGTGGGAGGATAGACAGGAAGAAAGGAAGGAAAGAAGAGATGTAAGAAGGGAGAGATAAGAAGGGAAATTATGAAGAATTTGCCCATATTGTCAGTAAAGGTAAAAAGTACCAGCATTTATATTCTGGTACCTGAAGTTACAAGAAACAGATGTGTACATTTACCTCAAGACATATGCCAGGATAGCTAGCAGAAACAAATCAGTCAAGTCCTGTTGTACAAGTGCAGGCCAAGATGTTTCCACTTCATCATAACTAAAACCTATTCTAGCTTCCAAGTGATTACATGCCACTAATCTAAACTGTTGTTGTGTAGGAGAGGTAATCTGGTTAATTTACTGATTCAAATTGAGAAGTATTTAAGAATGAATTATAGTCCATTATTTAGATATTACTTTTGCATAAATTGTTTCAGCATTGAGTATTTTGAGCTCTTTAAGTTGGCTTCTGTTTTCTTTTCGCAAATTCCCCACATTTTTCTTTGTTTTCTACTTTTATATTTAAATTAGAAAAAAAACTTGTTTTACGTGTTAATTTCAGTTCCCTATCTCTTCCCTCTTCCCCTGCCCCCCCCCCCACTAAACCACTATCCCATATCTTTTTCTGTTTCCCAGGCAAGATGAGACTTTCCATGGGAGATCTTCAAAGTCTGTCATATCATTTAGAGCAGGGTCTAGGCCTTCCCCCTGTATGTCTAATCTGAGAGAGTATCTCTCTATATGGAATGAGCTCCCAAAGTCCATTCATCTACTAAGGATAAATCCTAGTCTACGACGAGAGGGCACATAGATTTCAGAGGCCTACTCACTGACACCCATGTTGAGTGTATCTGGATCAGTCCTATGCTGGTTTCTCAGCTATCACTGTGGGGTCCAGGAGCTTCCCCTTGTTCATGTCAGCTGCTTCTGTGGGTTTACCAGCCTGGTCTTGACCACTTTGCTCATCACTCCTCCCTCCCTCTCTGCAACTGGATTCCAGTTCAGTTCAGTGTTTATCTGTGGGTATCTGATTCTGTTTCCTTCAGCTACTGGATGAAGGCTCTAGGATCACATATAAGGTACTCATCAGGGTACCATCAGGGAAGGGTATTTAAGTTACCCTCTCCACTATTGCTGAGATTGTTAGTTGGTGTCATCCTTGTAGATATCTGGACATATCCCTAGTTCCAGATTTCTCTTTAAACCTATAATGGCTCCTTCTATTATGGTATCTCTTGTCTTGCTCTCCTCTATTCTGACCCTGACTCAAACTTTCTGCTCCTTCATGTCCTCATCTCCCCTCCTCTTCTCTCCTTCTCTTTCTCCTAGCTCTGTCTCCCTTCCCTGCATGCTACCAATTTGCTCAGGAGATCTTGCCTTTTCCCCCTTCTAAGGGGGACCATGTATGTCTCAATTAGTCCTGCTTGTTTCTCAGTTTTCTCTGGCTGTGTAGACTGTAGGCTGGTAATCATTTGCTCTATGTCTAAAATCCATATATGAATGAGTACATACCATGTTTGTCTTTTTGCGACTGGCATATCTCACTCAGGGTGGTTTCTTCTAGTTCCATCCATTTTCCTGCAAATTTCAAGATTCCATTCTTCTTTTCCACTGAGTAGTACTCCAATGTGTAAATGTACCACATTTTCTCTATCCATTTTCCAGTGGAGGGGTATCTAGGTTGCTTCCACATTTTGGATATTACAAATAATGCTGCTATTAACATAGTTGAACAGATGTCCTTGCTGTATGAATGTGTATCTTTTGGGTAAATGCCTAAGAGTGGAATTACTGGATCTTGTGGTAGACAGATTCCCATTTTCCTAAGGAATCTCCATACTGATTTTCAAAGTGTCTGTAGGAGTTTGCACTCCCATGAGCAATGAAGAAGTGTTCTCCTTTCTCTACATCCTCTCCAGCATAAACTGTCATTGGTGTTTTTGATTTTAGCCATTCTGACAGGAGCAAGATGGTATCTCAGAGTTGTTTAGATTCACATTTCCCTGCTGGCTAAGGATGTTGAGCACTTTCTTATGTGCCTTTCAGCTATTTTAGATTCCTGTATTGATAATCCTGTTTAGTTCCATATTCCTTTTTTTAATTGGATTATTTGGTGATTTGGAGACTAGCTTCTTGTGTTCTTTATAAATTTTGGAAATCAACCCTTTGTCAAATGTGGGTTTGATGAAAATCTCTTTTCCTATTCTGTGTCCTGTTGACTGTGTTATTTGCCTTATAGAAGCTTCTCAGTTTAAGGAGGTTCCATTTATTATTTGTTGATTACAATGTCAGTGATACTGGTGTTATAGTCAGGAAGCAGTCTCCTGTACTATTTCATTCAAGGGTACTTCACATTTACTCTTCTAAGAGGTTCAGTGTGGCTGTATTTATGTTGAGGACTTTGATCTATTTGGACTTAAATTTTGTGCAAGGTGATAGATATCGACCTATCTGCAGTCTTCTCTATGACAGCATGCAGTTGTGCCAACACCATTTGTTGAAGATGCTTTCTTTTTTCAACTGTATTATTTTAGCTTTTTTGTCAAAAATCAAGTTTTTCTAGGTGTATGGGTTAATATCAAAGTTTGTAATTTGATTCCATTGGTCTACCTGGCTCTTTTTGTGCAAATGCCAAGCTTTTTTCAGGACTACAGCTCAATAATAGAGCTTGAGGAGGGTGGTGCCTCCCAAAGTTCCTTTATTGTATAGGGTTGTTTTGTCTATCCTGGGTCTTTTGTTTTTCCATACATTTGATTATTGTTCTTTCAAGTTCTGTGAATAATTGTGCCAATATTTTGGTGGGGATTGCATTGAATCTGTAGATGGCTATTGGCAAGATTGCCATTTTTACTATGTTGTTCCTACCTATTCAGGAGCACAGAAGATCTTTCTATTTTCTGATATCTTCTTCAATTTGTTTCTTTAAAGACTCAAAGTTCTTTCTATACAGGTCTTTCACTTGTTTGGCTAGCATTACCCCAAGGTATTTTATGTCGTTTTTAGCTATTGTAATGGGTGATGTTTCTCTGATTTTTTTTTCTCAGCCCATTTATTGTCTGTATATAGTAGGGCTACTGATTTTTTTGAGTTAATTTTGTACCTCGCCACTTTGCTGAAGGTGTTTATCAATTGTAGGAGTTCCCTGGTAGAGTTTTTCAGGTCACTTATGTGTCATATCTTCTGCAAATAGTGAAAGTTTGTGTTCTTCCTTTGCAACTCGTATCTCCTTAGTCTTCTTTTGTCTTCTTGTTCTAGCTATTGAAGAGATGGGGTGAGAGTAGACAGTCTTGGCTTTTTCTGATTTTAGAGGAATCACTTTGAGTTTCTCTCCATTTAGTTTGATGTTGGCTATTGGTTTGGTTTATATTGTGTTTATCATGTTTAGATATGTTCCTGTTAATCCTGTTCTCTCCAAGACCTTTATCATGAAGGGGTTTTGGATTTTGCCAAAGGCTTTTTCAGCATCTAGTGAGAAGATCATGTGAATTTTCTTTCTCAGTCTGTTTATGTGGTGGATTACATTGATGGATTTTCATATGTTGAACCATCCTTGCATTGCTGGGATGAGGACTACATAATCATGATGGATGATTTCTCTAATGTGTTTTGGATTCGATTTGCCAGTATTTTATTGAGTATTTTTGCATCAATGTTCATTAGGAATATTCATCTGTAATTCTCTTTCTTAGTTGTACCTTTGTGTGGCTTGGGTAACAAGGTAATTGTAGCCTTATAAAAAGAGTTTGGCAATGAACCTTCTGCTTCTATTGTGTGGAATAATTTGAAGATTATTGACCTTACCTCTCCTTTGACTTTCTGGTAGAATTCTGCACCGAAGTCATGTGGTCCTGGGCCTTTTTTGGTTGGGACACTTTTGATGACTGCTTCTATTTCATTAAGTGTGATAGGCTTATTTAAATTGCTTTTTTGTTCTTGATTCAATTTTTGTATGTGGTGGTATCTATCCAGAAAATTGTCCACTTCCTCTAAATTTTCAAATTTTGTGGAGTATAGGTTTTCAAAGTGTGGCTTGAAGATTCTCTGGATTTCCTTAATGTCTGTTGTTTTTCCCCCTTGTCATTTGTGATATTTTTAATTTGCATACTCTCTCTGCCTCTTGGTTAGTTTGGATAATGGTTTGTCTATCTTGTTGGTTTTCTCAAAGAACCAACTCTTTGTTACATTTATTCTTTGTATTGTTTTCTTTTTTCTGCTTTGTTAATATCAGCTATCTGTTTGATTATTTCCTGGCATCTATTCCTTTCCTAGGTAAGTTTGCTTCTTTTTGTTCTAGACCTCTCAATTGTACTGTTAATGCTCTAGTATGACTATTCTCCTGTTTCTTCATGTGGGCCTTTAGTGCTATGAACTTTCTTATACTGCTTTCAAAGTGTCCCATAAGTTTGGTTATGTTGTGTCGTCATTTTCATTGAATTCTAGGAAGTCTTTAATTTCTTTCTTTATATCTTCCTTGACCCAGGAATGGTGCTATTGTGCTTTGTTCAATTTCCATTAGTTTGTAGGGTTTCTGCAATTTGTTCTGTTGCTGAATGCTATCTTTAAAGCATTGTGGTCTGATAAAATGTAGGTGATTAATATACAGGACAACTTATCCTCATTTTACATTCCCATTTCAGGTCTAGAATCTGAACACTCACTTCCATATATGGATATGAAATGGGTCTGAATATCTGGAAGGGGCAACATTAAGGTGGAAGAAGCATATTTCGGCTCCCAGATAAAAGGGATAAAGTCCAACACGGTGGGGAAAGCAGAGAAAGTGGAGGCTTCTGCCTTTAAGGTGGAACTCATGACAGTATTCCTCACTTCTCCGTAGACTAGATGGCAGAAAACTTGGGTCAGAATAGAGCTAACCAAGAACTCTGAGGCCGCATCCCCTAAGGCTCTAATTATGTCAAGCAAGCCCCATGTCCAAAAATTTCCACAGGCTTCCAAATGAGTCTGTCTATGAGGATGAACTATTTAACCCAGTAGCCCATGGAGGACACTTCACATCTTGAACATAATATTACTTTCTCAAATGCCATAGGCTCCTGGCTATCTCATAATATAAAATGAATCCAGTCCAACTTTAGCAGTATCTGTAATGTTAGTTTCAGCAGTGGTCACAAGCAAAATGTCTGGAATATCTATTGGCATTCAAGGCAGTCTGTAGGGAGACACCATAACCACACCTCTTAAGGGCATGGTCAAGGTAATGTCTAGGTGATGTGGAAGAAGTTTAAAGAGTAGGGAACACACATGGTAGCCCCTCTTTTCCCTGCTGCTTCGGCTTGCTCTGCTTTCCTGCTGGTTGTCTAGGGAGCTCTGTAAGTGAGGCATTCTACCAATAAATGTATCTTGACCATGACATGACTACATATTGGAAATTAACATTGATATCAATCCCTTTACTATGAATGAATCCCTGCAAAATCAAGCTCAAGTATCATATATCCAGTATTCAACAGTACACTGAAAATGTTCCCATTCCAAAAGGGAGGGATGGAAAACAGGAAAGAAAATCAGAGCAAAGAGTGACAATGTTAAGTCCTACAAATCTGGGTCTAACAACAAGGAATTTTCATGGCCCCCACCTGAGTTCCAGCCCATTTAGGAAATGTGACTCTTCTACCAATGATACCTGCAGCATATGTGGGTGTTCTCATGAGCCAGCATTACTTGGTATTTAACACTAGCCATGAAAGATGACCTTTATTCTTGATATCTACAATGTACAACAATAACTACTATAGCATAGGCTTCACATTCACAGCTTCACAACTGCTTAGGGCTCTCATAGTAGAGACAAGCTATGCTTTCCTTGTATACATTGTGGGGTTTTGTTGTTTTCT
Organism: Cricetulus griseus; assembly: GCF_003668045.3. Taxonomy (NCBI): domain Eukaryota; kingdom Metazoa; phylum Chordata; class Mammalia; order Rodentia; family Cricetidae; genus Cricetulus; species Cricetulus griseus. The sequence goes on along the minus strand of NW_023276806.1, from coordinate 124,996,620 downwards.
CGAGTCTTGACACAAGCCTCTGTGACCCTTTTACTCTTAACTCTGGGTTTTCATACCTGAAAACAGCAACACTTAGATGATGCCAAGTTCTGATTATAGTTCAGCATGTAACCTGGCCTCAGTGGCTTGTGTTAAAGCAACTAGAGCATCTGTGTAGCTGGACCAGGGTTATGAGTGCAATCCTGAGTTCTGAGTGCAGTCCTGGGGTTCTGAGTGCAGTCCTGGTTTCAGGGCAGTGAAGTCTGTGGTTCTGTCTAGCCTGGTTCCACAACCATGTTTAGTCACAGATAAACACACTGAGGCTCATATTATTTATAAAATGTTTGGCCAATAGCTCAGGCTCTTATTGGCTAGCTGTCTCTTAATCATTAACCCATTTCTATTGAACTATATATCTCCATGTAGTTTTGGCTTACTGGAGAATGTGTGAACCTGTTACTACTTTGGAGCTTATACTTCCTGCCTGGCTGCTGGTCAGTCATTGTTTTATTTTTCAACCAATAAGAAAATCACATATACAGAAGGACATACCCCACCATTTCATCTTTTCTGTCTAAAGAAAAGGGAGGTTTTAATTTAGTAAAATTATATATAGCAAAACAATTATCAATCAAGCACTATAGTTAATAATATTTAGTCCATTTACATTCAGCTAAATTTAAAGTAAATACTGTATCCCTATCCTATCTCTGTGACTCTAAGGTTTTATATGTAACTTAGCTTTTAACTAAAGAAAACCCTAACCATAACTCTCTTTTTTCAACTCCATCAAAGAATTAGAAGGATAATATATAACTGCTAGAATTGAAAGTAACTTCTTGCTGCCTGGACAATCATCCAAATTTGCTCTGTAATGTTGGGGCATCCCTCTTTAGCCTATAGGCTTAGGGTGTCTAGCAGACTTCTCACCAACGCAGGAAATTTGAAAAATGTCCTGCCTGTATTGGCAGTTTATCAGTCAGTTTTCTCAGTGCACTGCAGAATGTCTGGCAGACTCTTCCATGAAGCATGAACCCTGAAGGACTATCCCATTTTAGTTTGGCAGGTTCAGTAGTCACATTCCTGTGGGTACTGCATATCCAGTTTGGACAGCATGCTGTCAAGCAATCCAGGCAGGAGTGATTTCTTGTCCAAATGGGTATCCCTGGCATGTTGAAGGCGCATTCCATAATGAGTTTCTTTGATGACCATCTTCCTCTCTGATATAATTGGTATTGCCAGGGGCAGTTGTGTCTCATTGTCAGGAAAAAACCATACTATTGCATTTTTAAATGAGAGTAGCAATATACATATAGAAAAATTGACCTTAAATTTGTTTCAACAAACAAAAATCTGTATCAATGTGTTCATTTCTATCTCATATTCCCTTTTTTGTTGTTTAGAAAGAGATTGATGTTGGTCATTAACCATTTCTAACCAACCCCATTTAAATGAAAGCAACAGCAAACATTTATAAACAATATTTGGGAATGTGGGCCTAGTTCTTTCCAAACTGTTTCCTGCTGTTTTAGGGCACTGTTAATCCCAAGGGGATCCCAAGAAAATCTAGAAACCTATCCAAACACTGGCTGTAGTAATCTGAGAATATGTATCATCTCAGCTGTTTTAGATGTTGGATCACCTGGGCCACAGCTTCAGGGGGTCTTGCTTGACTAAACCATATGAGCCTGTAAGAAATCAACAGTTTTCATCTCCTGTGGAAACAAAAGAAGAACATCTTTTCCAAAGTAAGATGTCTTTAGACTTAAATTTAGAATTCAAGGCATTTTCAAAATATATATGTTGAAGTAATCTAGCAACAGTTATAATCAAATGTCTTTTAGCAGCTGTTGCTCTTTTCTCAGCAATTAAACAATTAAAAAATAACACAATAACATACAGTATCCAAACTCTCTGTGTGTTTTCTATCTTTGCATAGCTTTTTGTTATTACTCTCTTTCTTGTTTTTTTTTTTTTTTTTTTTTTTTTTTCTCAGTCTGTAGACCAAGCAGCCTTGAATTCACTTTTCTAGTGCTGGGATTATAGGTGTGTGCTACTACACCCAGCTACTCTATTTCCTTTTTAAGGAAATTACTTTCCCAAGACTGTGTATGTTTATAAACATACTGTAAAACATTTAGAGGTTTTCCTTCATCTAAATCAGTCTTTATCTTTGTATCTCTATCTTTTATGACCACCTGAATCTCTAAACTGCTGAAAAGCATGACTAAAATTAAGGGGGAGATTTTGGCTGCTGGCTCCAAAAAGTTAGGCTTTTTAATCTTGGCTGGTGTATGTTTACTGCCTGTTACTCCTTTGGAGGCTACCTGAAATCTCCCCCAATCGCTTCAATTTGTGCCCTCTCCCCAGAATTCTCTTCTTCTGATGTCCCCGCTTAGAATTCCTGCTTGGCTACTTGTCATTCAGTATTTTATTCATCAACCAATAAGAGAAACAAATACAGAAGGAAATCCCCTATCAGTGCAGTCCTGGGTTGAGTGTGGTCCTAGGTTGAATGAAATCATGGGTTCAGTGCAGTCCTGTTAAAGTGGCTTCATATGAAGTTATTATCTTCTCAGACACTCTCCTTATAATTAACAATATTTGATATTACAAACTAATTTCATTTTTTATTGCTGTTGCCATTAATGGTTGGGATTCTCCCTGAAAGGGCTTTCCCCATTATCCTTGTCAAAGCCCATTAGTGGTTTTTCTTTAGTGGTACTCTTGTGCTGAATAATTGTAGGGATGTTGACCAACTTTAATCACAATTTTAATGATGTTCAAGGCCCTTTCCTTTCCAATTTGTACAGTTTTTTTCACTGTGTACTTGACTTCCTGCTAAAAGTATCAAGTAATAACCATGTTACAGTAGGAATGTTGTCATTTCTTCAGATATCTTCTGCCAAACAAATCAGTCCATTGTTTTCTGTGAAGCTTTGTTCTGACACATTGAACAAAATTAGAACATCGCCATCCTTTTTTCCCCCATAATATAATGTAAACTGACACAATGCAAATACAGTACCTGTTGTTAAGAGCTTGAAAGTTACCCTGCAAGAAACATATTCTAAAATTTTGCAAATCTGGTGGTCAGGCTTATTATAGGAAGATGTTTATTCCTAGTATCAATTTCTATTTTAGTTTCTTTTCCTATTAACTGGAATCAGTATAAGCAGTGACTGACAGTGGCTCATGGTGTAAGAATATAATCTCTATGATTTAGGGAAAGGTATGATAAATGGATCTGTTTCTGTGGCAGAAGAAACTAAGGACTGGGATTCCTCACATTTGAGCAGACTAGGAAGCAGAGAGTCGGGGCTAGAGCAGAGCTAGATGAGAACATTCACCCACCTAGTAGTCTTCATATCCAAAATTTTCTCAAAACTACTTTGCCAGCCAGGGATCTGTTGTTCAACATCTGGGTTCTTTGGAACATTCCACATTCAAGCATCCATGACACATATCTGTCAGTTTTCATATTTGTGCATATTTGCTCAATATCAAACTAAATGTGAATTTATAGTAAGGTACCATTGTTTTAATATATATATATATATATATATATATATATATATCCATTTCACTGTGCCTTTCTATAATATTCAACTCAAAGCAGTAGAATTTTTGGCTCTCAAAACAACAATAACTTATGGAATCATCCTGGGTGTTCACAGATGGATGAATAGATAAGGGAAACATAGTTTATATTTAGAGAGAAACTAAAATAAGCCATAATAAGGTATAAATTATGTCATTTGCAAGGAAATGAGTGAAACTTGAAATTATCACACTAGACAAATTTAAGCAGACTCAATAAGGCAAATATAAAATGTAGATAAAAACAATAGGATGCTCTGCCCTGATCAGGAACACCTAAGGCCTGGTGATTGCTCATGCCAAATCCCATCCCAGTGGAATACAAAAAACCCAGAGACTTCCAAGGCCCCAGTAACAGTCCTACCTCCATCCACGGGAAGAGGAGAGACATCAGAATACTGGACCTGTTTGAACCTACCAGAAGGGAACCTTGGTCTATTACCCACCAGGAGAGGAAGAGACTCCTTCTATACCCACCAAAAGAATAGATGGGAAGAAGACAATATAAAAACATATTCAACAACAGAAAAACCAATATGACACCACTGGAGTCTAGGGACTCTATACCAGCACGACCTGAACATCACAACATAGATGAAGCAGAAAATAATGACCTTAAAAATTACTTCATGAAAATGATAGTGGCCCTCAAAGAGGATATGAGAAAATCCCTTAAAGAAGTGGAAGAAAAATGCAAGAAATGAACAAATCTCTTAAATAAAGCAAGGAAAGCCAAGCAAAAAACAAACAGATGAAGGAAACAATTCAAACAATTCAAGACATGAAAACTGAAATAGAGACAATAAAGAAAACAAAACCTGAGGAAATATTGGAAATAGAAGAGCTGGGTAAATGATCAGGAACTAAAGATGCAAGCATAAACAACAGAATACAAGAGATGGAAGAGAGAATCCCAGGAATTGAAGATACACTAGGAGAAGTAAACTCATCAACCAAAGAAAATCTTAACTCCAACAAGTCCCTAACAAAATTATCCAGGAAATATGGGACACCTTGCAAAGCCAAAACCTAAGAATAATTGGTATAGAAGAAAGTGAAGAAACACAACTCAAAGGTGCAGAAAACATATTTAACAAAATCATAGAAGAAAACTTTCACAACTTAAAGAAGAAATGCCAATGAAAGTACAAGAAGCCTACAGAACACCGAGTAGACTGGACCACAAAAAAGTCTCCTGGATACATAATAATTAAAACCCAAAACATACAGAATAAAGGAAGAATATTAAAGGCCCAAAGGAAAAAGGTCAAGTAACAAATGTAGGCAAACCAATCATAATTATACCTACTTTTCCAGGAAAACTCTGAAAGCCAGAAGGTCATGGATAGATATACTACAAACACTAAGAGACCAAGGTTGCCAGCCCATACTGCTACACCCAGCAAAGATTTCAATCAATATAGATGGAGAAAACAAGAGATTCCATGACAAAACCAGATTTAAACAATACACAACCACCAATCCAGCCCTACGGAAAGTCCTGGATTGAAAATTCCAACCCAAGGAAGTTAAGAACAAGTTTTTGCAGAAAAACATATGCAATAAATAATCCCACTTTACCAACAGCCAAAAGAAAATTAGGGTGGAAATCCACACACAATTCCACCACCACCACCAAATCCAAAACAAACAAGAATGAACAATCAATGGTCATTAATATCCCTCAATATTAATGGTCTTAGCTTGCCTGTAAAGAGACACAGGCTAGCAAAATGGATAAGAAGACAGAATGCATGCTTCTGCTGCATACAAGAAACACACCTCAACTTTAAAGAGAGATGGTACCTCAGAATAAGGGTTGGGAAAAGATTTTCTAATCAAATGGACCAAGAATCAAGTGGGGGAAGCAATCTTAATATCTACCAAATTAGACTTTAAAATAAAATTAGTCAAAAGAGTTTAAGGAGGGCATTTCATACTCATCACAGGAGAAATCCATCAAGATGATGTCTCAATTCTGAACATCTATGCACCAAATAAAAAGGCATTCATGTTTGTAAAAGAAAATCACACATATAACCTCACATACTTATAGTGGGAGTCTTCAACACCACGCTCTCACCACTAGACAGGAACAACAGACAGAATCTTAACAAATAAACAAAGGAACTAATAGAAGTTATGGCCCAATTGGGTTTAACAGACATCAATAGAACATTCCATCCAAACAAAGAATAATGTACCTTCTTCTCGGCGCCACATGGAAACTTTCCTAAAATTGACCACATACTTGGCAAGATAGCAAACCTCAACAGGTTCATAAAAATTAAAATAACCCCCTGTATCTTATCAGACCACTATACTTTAAAGTTAGCGTTCAACAACAACACAAATTGCAGAAAACCTAAAAAGTCCAGAAATTGAATAATGCTCGATTGCACCATTCCTGGATCTAGGAAGAAATTTAAAAAAAAAGAAAGAAACTAAAGATTTCCTAGAATTCAATGAGAATGAGGACACATCATATCCAAACTTTTGGGACACTTTGAAAGGAGTGCTAAGAGGAAAGTTCATAGAATTAAGGGCCCATATGAAGAAACTGGAGAATAATCACACTAGAGAATTAACAGCACAACCGAAAGCTCTAGAAGACAAAGAAGCCAACACACACAGAAGGAGTAGACCCCAGGAAATAATCATACTGAGGGCTGAATTCAAAAGTAGAAACTAGGAAAACAATACAAAGAATCAATATAAAGAAGAGTTGGTTCTTTGAGAAAATCAACAAGACAAACAAACCTTTATCCAAAATTACCAAAAGAAAGAGCATGAACATGCAAATTAATAAAATCATAAATGAAAAGGGGTACATAACAAAAGACACTGAGGACATCCAGAGAATCATCAGGTCGTACTTTGAAAACTTGTATTTGTCAAAATTTGAAAATCAAAAGGAATAGATAGATAGATTTGTGGATAGATTTTACTTACCAAAATTAAATCAATAATAGATACACAATTTAAATAGACCTATAACCCCTAATGATATAGAAGCAGTCATCAAAGTCTCAAAACCAAAAAAAAAACCAGGGCCAGATGGCTTCAGTGCAGAATTCTACCAGTAATTCAAGGAATAGTTAATACCTCATCAAAGTATTCTTCACAATAGACACATAAGGGATATTGCCCCTCTCTCTCTCTCTCTCTCTCTCTCTCTCTCTCTCTCTCTCTCTCTCTACGAGGCTTCAATAACCTTGGTACCCAAGCCACACAAAGACACAACTAAGAATGAGAACTACAGACCAATCTCACCTATGAACATTGATGCAAAAATACTCAATAAAATACTGGCAAATCGAATCCAAGACCACATAAGAGAAATCATCCACCATGATCAAGTAGGCTTCATTCCAGGGATGCAAGGATGGTTCAACATATGAAAATCCATCAATGTAACCCACCATATAAACAGACTGAGAAAGAAAAACCACATGATCTTCTCACTAGATGTTGAAAAAAGCCTTTGACAAAATCCAATGCCTCTTCATGATAAAGATCTTGGCGAGATCAGGGATAACAGGAACATATCTAAACATAATAAAAGCAATATACAGCAAGTCAACAGGCAACAGCAAACTAAATGGAAGAAACTCGAAGCAATTCCTCTAAAATCAGGGACAAGCAAGGCTGTCCACTCTCTCCATAACTCTTCAATATTGTACTTGAAGTTCTAGCTAGAGCAATAAGACAACAAAAGGAGATCAAGGGGATACATATTGGAAAGGAAGAAGTCAAACTTTCACTGTTTGCAGATGATATGATAGTCTACATAAGTACCAGAAAAACTCTATCAGGGAAATCCTACAGCAGATAAAGACCTTGAGCAAAGTGGCAGAATACAAAATTAACTAAAAAAAAAAATCAGTAGCCCTACTATATAAAGATGATAAATGCACTGAGAATGAAATCCGAGGAATATCACCCTTTACAATTGCCACAAACAACATAAAATACCTTGGGGTAACACTAAACAAAAAAGTGAAAGACATGTACTGTAAGAATTTTGAGTCTCTAAAGAAAGAAATTAAAGACTATACTAGTAAATGGAAGGGTCTCCCTTGTTCTTGGATCGGTAGGATCAACATAGTAAAACTAGCAATCTTGCAAAATCAATCTACAGATCCAATGCCATCCCCATCAAAATCCCAGTACAAGTCTTCACAGATGTTGAAAGAACAATTCTCAACTTTATATGAAAACACAAAAGACCCAGGTTAGCCAAAGCATGCCTGTATAATAAAAGATCTTAAGGAGGCATCACCATCCCTGACTTCAAGATCTATTATAGAGATATATTCCTGAAAACAGCTTGGTATTGGCACAAAAAGAGATAGACCAATGGAATAGAAATATTATTAACCCTGATATTAACCCATAAACCTATGAACATCTGATTTTTGACAAAGAAGCTAAAATTATACAGTTGAATAAAGAAAGCATCTTCAACAAATGGTGCTGTTATAACTTGATGCTGGCATGGAGAAGACTACAGATAGATCCATGTCTATCGCCATGCACAAAACTTAAGTCTAAATGGATCAAAGACGGAAAAATACTGCACCTCTTAGAGAAGCAAGTGGGAATCACCCTTGAATGAATAGGCACAGGAGACCACTTCCTGAACATAACACCAGTAGCACAGACACTGAGATCGATAATTAAGAAATGAGACTTCCTGAAACTGAGAAGCTTCTGTAAGTCAAAGGACACAGTCAACAAGACAAAATGGCAGCCCACACAATGGGAAAAGATATTCAATAACCCCATATCTGACAGAGGGCTAATATCCAAAATATACAAAAAACTCAAGAAGCTAGTCTCCAAAACACCAAATAATCCAATTAAAAAGTGGGGTACAGAACTAAACAGAGAATTCTCAATAGAGGAATCTAAAATGGCTGAAAGACTAATAAGGAAGTGCTCAGCATCCTTAGCCATCAGGGAAATGCAAATCAAAACAACTCTGAGAGACCACATTACTCCTGTCAGAATGACTAAAATAAAAAACACCAATGACAGATTATTATATTGGAGAGGATGTGGAGAACTGCTGGTGGGAGTGCCAACTCATACAGCCACTTTGGAAATCAGTATGCCGATTCCTTGGGATAATAGGAATCAATCTACCACAAGATTCAGCAATTCCATGCTAAAGCATATACCCAAAAGATGCACATTCGTATAATAAGGACTTCTGTTCAACCATGTTCATAGTGTCATGATTTGAAACCATATGGGCTTAAAGTAAGATAAGATCAGAAATTTCTCGGTGATGCAATGTTATTTTTTGTTTTCAAAGAAGTGCTAAAATGCCAAACATAAGCAAGAATCCAAAATTTCTAAGCCACAGGGAGCTGAATAAGGCATAGGGAAAGGGTAGCTAAATAAAGCAAAGGAGAAAATGGCAATGAGACTGGGAAGAAGCAAACAAATTGGTATAGGTTAACCAATGAATTTCCAGTTCAAAAAAATAATTGTTAAAATCGCTATATTTGTGTCTCTCCCTGTGTCTTTATGTATGTAGGAAAGTTTTCATTTTCAAAAACAGAAGAGCATTATGGACAAGGTAAATCTTGGAAGAAGCAGAACTTCAATCTCCATTAAACTAGCAAAAGTAGATGTGAAATCATCATTAAACAAATACATCATTTGCCCTAAGGTTTTCTTGAAGGTCACGGCTCAAAGGACCTATAATTCAATATATGATATGTTCACTGTACACAGAATTATTTGATATGTCAAGTACTAAATAATTTACTCAAAATTACTTCAAATAATTACTGAAGTCCATGAAATCATGCAACTCAAGAATGAAATGATCAAACAGAATTGTGAAAATACAAAAAAAAAGGTGAATTTAAGTCAAGTGGCCTTGGTCTAATCAGAGGATTTTTCAAGAGAACCTGTTTAAGGAATAAGTTCACTGCAAAACTTCCTCCTACCTCTTCTGTAGTTATAATGAAACTCATTAATATAAATATTTGATAATGCATAAATGAATAAAGATGAAATGAATAAATGAATGAAAAGGAACATAAATACTAAATGGTGGAAATTAAATTAATAATTCTCTTGATAAATCAACTTCACTTGAGTTTTCTAGCATTCTATACTGAAAAATGCCATCTAAAATGGTCATTTTTAATGGATTATTGCAAAGAATTTCTCTGGAAAAGGAATTTACCTACACAGAAGTATGTAAACTTATGATTATCAACAATATAACCAAAATGTACATTCTTATTATATTTAAATAATATATCCACCATGTTAGAAAACCCCAATTGTCTTTTCATAATTTTTTGACATGGAGATTTAATTATGTTTCTGAGATTATGAGACAGTTTCCTTCACATGTTTTCTTCTGAGAGCATTAAACTTATCAGGTCTTTGCCCTACTTCTACTCATTCTTACCCATAAGGAACACTTCCCATTGTCCTTTTTATAGAGACTTTTAGTTTATGTTAAATAATGCTATATTGATAAGAAGCATGGTATGTTGTGTGACTCAGAACAAGGAATGTTTGCTGTCTGCCTTTCAAGTGCCTGCAATTTTATTTTTATCTCTAAGCAAATCTCCTATAGGGGAGTTATTTAAATCAAATAATACATTTCTTTAGCACAATGAGGGGCAATGACAGATATTATTTGGAAATGGGGCTCTCTATATTTTATAAACAGATGCACTTAGTATCTGGAGAGAAACCCATCATCACTTGTTAATTTGATGAGTGAAGTTCTCAGACTCTGCTCATATGCATAGATAGGCCTGGTCTGTGGTTAGAAAAGCTACTATTTAGACATGCAGCAAAAATTTCTATATCCAAATAAATGGTAAACATCATTTTCCATGTTCTATATTAACAAAATGAACATTCTGCATTTTATATCCTGTAGTACAGAACTACACTGTCTACCAAACACACATTATCTTCAGGAACTCTGTTGGGGTCACGCAAAAGATCACCATAGCTTGGCTTATTGACCATTTATCTCTTCTCTTAGAAGGAAGGCATAGGGAGAATCATTACTTGAGTATCCAGTTGAAAGCAATTCTACTCCAATTGCGAGTAATATTGGGGTGGGACCAGAGAATATATATGGAGATGAAAAAGTGGAGTGGGTCCCAGCTATCCAGCTATTAGGAAAGCATCACATGGCTTAGTACAGACTTCTCATTGTGGTTAATTTAAGGTCACCCTGTCTGTACTTCTGCCCAAAATTTCTCACACACTTTCCTGTAAGTCTCCTAGAATCATTGGTTCTCCAGGTGAAATTGTGTGGGGCTTCCAAGGATTGTCTTTGGAACCTTAGGAGAAGACAGTGTTTATGTTTCTCCCAGGGAAGGAATTTTAGCAACACATTATCAATAGTGAGAAGATAAATGTTAACCCAGTTCACTATCAACTGTTGCCAATTCTTAAAGACTTGGCTTTAGGTTCTTTAGTGATAATTATAGTCTTTTTTTCAAAAATAAATTTTATAATGTTCTAATTATCTAGCAAAGTATGTTTTTAAACTAAGCAACTCAGTTCACAGGCAACCTTGTCATTCTGTCAGGTGTGCACTTGGCTCATGATACAATTTCTAAAAGGTTTTATGATTTGTCTGTGTTCCAATTTCAGAACCATAAATGTATTTTTAAGTGGTTATTTATTTGTGTCTCCAAATTGTATTCCTTTATCCAGTAGCTGGTAGAAACAGATGCAGGGATCCACAACCAAACATTAAGCCAAGCTCATGGAAACCTGCTGAAAACAGAAGGGAAGGATTATAGGAGCCAGAGAGATCAAGGGCATCACAAGAATACCCACAGAAACAACTAGCATGGATCATAGAAACTCTGAGTCTGAACCAACAACTAGGGAGCCTGCATGAAACTGACTTAAGCCCTCGGCATGTATGTGACAGTTATTTAGCTTGGTCTATTTGTGGGTCTCCTAACAATGAGAGCAGAGTCTGGCTGGCTTTAAGACACCATTATTCATACTGGATTACTCATACTTGCCTAGCCTAAATACAAGGGCACATGCTTAGTCTTACTGCAACTTGACATGCTATGTTTTATTGATTCCTGTCGGAAGCCTGCCCCTTTCTGAACAGACACAGAGGAGAAATGGATTGATGGAGAGGAATGCAGAGAGTAGAGAAGGGAGGGACTTCATGGGGAAGGAAATTGGGGAAAAAGCTGTTGGGATGTAAAAATAAATAAAATGATTAAATAAAAACATATTTATTGCATTGTACTAATGTCACAATATAAATATATTCAGAGATATATTTGGCATATGTATGCTAAAATTCGTGGCAAATAAATTTAATACATTAGGACACTACTTCCTCCCATGAATAAACACTGCATTCCAAAGTCTTTAGATGCTTTTGCTGTTTACTTTGGAGACATGCTCTCTGGTATTCCAGATTGGCCTCAAATCTCTATGTAGCTGAAAACTTAGCTTGAGCTCCTGACACTCCTTGCTCCAACTCTGAATGACTGAGGATATGGACATGAACCACCATCTGTTTATGCAATTTGGGGCTCAAAGCTAGGGTTTTCTTAATAATAGGCAAGCTCTCTCCCATTGAGTCACACTCACAGATCCATTTCCAAAACTCCTGCATCTGCATATGTGTTCCCCTGCCTCATCTTTTTGCTTATATGTTAGCATTTTAAAGTGTAAAAGCATAGTATTTTCCTGTATTATTTACCTTTCTGAAAGTTAAGTTACTTGCTGATTTGACCTTCCATATATGTACATACACAGTTATCTCAGTATTGTTAAATAAAATGGTTTTTAGGACAAATAATACAAACTCAGAGATAGATACTAGGGTTAAAGCTGAAGACCAGAGAAGTGAAACCGCCAGTCACTAGAGAGTTCTCACATCTACTGACACTCAGACTGAAGGGGCAATCATGTCCTCTGATGGCATCTCCACACTACACTGCTCCTCAGACTGCTTAGTCTGCAATGAGTTCCTGCCTCCTCCCCCCTTATGTTCCTCTCTTGCCCAGCCATATCATTCCTGTCTCCACCTCCCTAGTTCTGGGATCAAAGGTGTGAGCTCTTTATCTCTTTTAGACTGATTCACTCTCATGTAGCCCAAAGTGACCTTGAACTCACAGAGATCCATCTGTCACTGTCTCGTGAGTGCTCAGATTAAAGATGTGTGCAAATAATTACTGCCTGGCCTGGCTGTGACTAACTCTGAATTCTGATCTTCAGGCGGGCTTTATTAGTTTATAAACAAAATATCACCACAATGGTGAATGCTTTTACTAGGGACTATGTCACCTTTGTAAGAATTAGAAATATAATTAGAGACAGTGATTATATTGTATTTTCTACACTATGTAGTATTCAACTATACACATATAACTTGTATCACATCTTGCCCTTTGTGAATTTGTTAAAAGCATATCTTTAAGCAGACAGATACCTTCATGAACTGGTTATGTCATACAGTTCAGGTGTACCTCAGAAGACACTTGCTGCGTTGTATGCAAACTTTGTTCTTAATTTCTAAGGAACTTCTATGTTGATAACCCTAATGACTGCATTAACCTACATTTCTACCAACCAGGACTATAGTCCCCTTTCCACTCTGTCATAATACACAGTGATATCTCTTGATTTTATGACTTTAATTGGCATTTCCTTCTAATTATGTATGAATTGTGTGAGTTTGTTATAATGTTTAGAAATTAAACTCTTCTTAGATTAATTTACATGTCTGCTGAACATGCAAAGTCTACTAATTTTTGATGTGGGAAACAAACACATCTAGAAAGGATGATCTCTTTAATAAACAATTGTGTTTCTATGTGCAAAAGAATTAAATTGGATCTTTATTTTGTATAAAACAGACATATCAACTCAAAATGGATAAAAGACTCAAACTCGAAATCTGAATCTATAAAACTCCTGTGATAGAAACATCACAAGAAGTTCCTTGACATTGATCTTGCAATGAGTTCTTGTTTTAGTTAACACAACATGAACTTAGGCTACAAAAGCAAAAATAAATACTTGGGACCACATCACATTATGAAATGTCTACATGTCACAGAAGTTGATCATGGAAATGCAAATGGCAGCCTACAGACTGGAGAACACACACCAGGGATTTTGGAAATGAACATATCTTGTAGGAGTTTTCAATACACCAGCTTTGGGAAAGTTGATCATCACAATATTTATAGTTTCTGTATACTTTTACCATTTTTCAATGCCAAGTAAGTTTGGATATGCACTAATTTAAAATATTTATATATTCTTGAGCTTTCATTACAATACAGTGGTATTTCTTAGGCATTTTTCCCTCATCAAGTACTTGTACATTTTTGGTGGTGAAAGCTTGCATAGTAGTTCAGATACACACATAAAAGGAAATAAACCACATCACATACATTTTTTAGTCATTTGAGAATACACACAAACACACACACACACACACAACTGCTGAGGGTGAAGGGAGGGATATAAACAGAGGCAAAAATCATAATGAGCCCGAAGATTTATTTTTGAATAATGAACTTATTTGAAAACTGTGTTTGCCTGGCTGAGTTGTAGTAAGTCACTGCAGGTAAAATTCACTATCACTTGACAACTGAGGAATCCAATCCATCTATAATTGTTTTTTTTTCAATTTCTTTATTTCTAGCTCTATGTTAAATATATGATAGCATTTAACACTTATTGAATCAAGCATGGAATTATAATACTTTATACTTGAAAACATTTAGAAACCAACCATTTTCTTCTATAGAAGATTTTCCCTCATTCTATTTATTTTATTTCCCTCATTCTATTTTATGATGACAACAATATAAAAAATTATGAATAATAAGCCTATTATTAACTTATAACTTCTTTAAATCTATTTCTTTATATAAAAACAATCTTTACTAGTAAACATACTATAGTTTTATTTTTATTGGCTGAGTAAGAAATTGTAGCACTGATATTCAGACACAAAGATAAACAGGTCTTAGGAGGATACTCCTAAAGATAAGGGTGACTACTTGGCTCTGGATCAGTATGAAATGGGAGTGTTTCTCAACATATGAAACATATGGAGTGCTCCCTGAATCATGGATGTTAAGTGAGTTAGAGCATCACCTCACATAATTTAATTTGAAAAAGATAAAAATCATTAAATTTCAGGAATGGCAATGTGACTAGGAGACTGGTAGAAAGACAAGGCAATCAAACAATGTGAGATAGTCACCACCCTGGGACATTATATTGTTTCAAAACTTAGGAAATCTGTTGGAGATTGTCATAGTCATGGTTCTATTGCTGTGAAGAGACACCATGACCATGGCAACTCTTATAAAAGAAAGCATTTAATTTTGGCTTACTTAGTGTTTCAGAGGTTTGGTCTATTGCCATCATGGCAAGGAACACAGCATCATGCAGACAAATGCAGTATAGGAGAAGTACCTGAGAGTTTTACACAGGATCTGGAGTCAGGAAGAAGAGAGATACTGGGCCTGACTTGGGCTTTTGAAACCTCAAAGCCCACTCTCAGTAGCACAATTCCTCCAAAAAGTTCACACCTCCTAATCCTTTCAAATAGTGCAACTTCATAATTATTCAAATATATAAACATATGGGGCCATTCTTATTCAAGTGACCACATTCTACTCCTTGTCCCACATAAGCTTGTAATGCAAAAATGCATACTGTCCAAGTTCAAAGATCTCCTTGTCTATCAAGGTTTCAACAAGGTTTAAAATTTCAAAGTTTAAAATCTCTTCAGAGATGCATGACAATCTCGTAACTGTAACACCGTGTAAAATCAAATTGAAAAGGCAGATCATATAATTCCAACATACACCAAATAAATATTGCCATTCCAAACTGGAGGAAAAGGAGCACAATGAGGAAATGCTTAACCAAAGCAAGACTGGAAAACAGTTGGATATATTGCAAACTCTGTACCACAACATGTAATGCCAAAACACTCTTCAGATCTCCAACTCCTTTCAGCTTTGTTAACTACAACACGTCTCTTTCTTGGGCTGGTTCCACACCCAGTTTGCAGTACTCCTTGTCAAATATCCCATGACTCTGCCAGGCCAAACATATTCCGGTCTTCAAGGCAATCTAGGCTTCACCAACACTGGTTCTCACAGTGGCTTCCCTGGAACTCCATGGTGGAACACCCTTGATATACCTGGCATCAGTGGATTTCCTTAGCCATAGAGTGTGATTCCATAAATGCATTCTTGTATCCTTTTCTCTAAAGCCTGAACCATAAGCCTTAAGCAGCCAAGTTCTGTTGCTTGCTGGGGCAGGAACATGCCCCCTTTGTTCAATTATATTTGCATCGACTTTCTGTTTTCAATGGTTTCTTTTAGTGCTTAATATTTTCTTTCATTCATTTTCATGAGTTGGAATCTTGTCTGACTGGATTCTTACCATAAGATATCCACTCACCTTATTTCATTTACAATTTGGCTTTTCTTTAAAGTTTTTTAAGATCCCTGATCTTATCTCCATTACAATTCTTGGTGCTATTCTTTTCCTCATTTATAAAATATTTTTCTTGCTCAGCCTGCTCATTTTCATAAGAGATCTGCATAGTAGTGACCACTAATAACCAAACAACTCAAGTAATAATAGCCTGTCTTGAAATCTTGTATTCCAACACCACCAATGCAAGACTGAAAGATCTCTATGCCACTTACTAAAATTCTCTGAAACTTCGTGAGCTGGACTGTCAATCTACATTGCTCTCAATGCTATCTTCCACAATCCTGATAGTGAGGCCCATTAAAACCTTCTTAAAGCATTCAACTGATTTCCTAATCCAAAGTACTTGGGTCCAATTCTTTCAATAAGCAACATGGTCAAGATCATCACATCAATGCCCCACACCCTGGTATCAATCTCTGTCTGTGTCTTAGTCATTGTTCTATTGTTGTGAAGAAATACCATGGCCATGACAGCTCTTATAAAGACAAGCATTTACTTGGGGCTAGTTTACAGTTTCAGAGGCTTAGTCCAATGTCATCATGGCAGGGAGCATGGTGGCATGCATCTTACTGGAGAAGTAGCTAAGAGTTCTATATCTGTATCCACAGACAGCAGGAAAAGAGAGCCACTAGGTCTGGCTTAGGCTTTTAAAAATCAGTGCATACCCCACTGACAGACTTCCTCCTGTACGGACACACATTATAATTCTTTCAAATATATGAGCCTGTAAGGGCTGTTCTTATTCAAATAACTATAGAGATTGCTACAGTAATGTGAGCTCTAGTGCTTACTTACTGAGCCAAGGTCATCTTATGACAGAACCTATGAGAAGTTTAAACCAGTCAGGGATGGGGGGTCTCAGCAAAACTAAGGCTGATCCACGTTTATTGGAAGCAATCAGACTTTTTAACTCTTATCAGAAACAGAATACAATGATGGTTGCCAGGATCACTACATTGGTACTTACCAGGATACAATGTTATTTCCAAGCTATACAGGGTACACAAGATTACTGTCTAAGAGGAAGCACAGGAAAACATGGGTGTTCTTAATGCCTCAGTGCCTGAAGGAGTGACTCAGTTTCTCAGTTCCTTGTGCCCAAAGAACCACAGACACTAACCTGAAAAACCTATAATGCATGCATCTCAATGCAGGTAGGTCAGGCTAACTCATAATTCCCTGCATAGTAACTTACAATTCAAGAGACCCTACTGCTGATCATACACTGCCATTTTACTCTTGAATCCATTATCTCACATTTCCTTTGTCATGGCAACCATCAGTAAACAAATCTACTTCTTCCACGAACTAAAACAATGGTCAGGGAGATGGCTCTGACCCTCCACATACAGGACTTGGCATTTGTATCCACACACAATAATTAATACCACAACTAATAATAATTTTTAAGAATTTTCTTAAATGGTATATCTGAAAAAGAAAATAGATGAACTTTTTGAAATACTTAACATCTGGGTTAAATTCAAGTTCTTAGAAAATATACATTGATTTAGGGGGGAAATGATAGCTTTGAATAGAACAACCTATTTGTACTGAACTTTCCATGAATCCAAAATTTAGTTTTTCTGAGAGTCTCTGTTGTTAGAATGGCCATGAGTATATCCACAAACAGTGAAGCCTATCATTGACATCTTCAGTAAGTGTTGAGGACACTTGTGAATTCTTACTCTTGGTTGTGAGAATGTATCATGTATATGTGAATCTCATAAACCTCAGCAAGTCTAAAGAATTCTGGACTGAATTCAAGCAGGGCTCCTTGTAAGTAACTCTATCTTTTGTGAAATCTTGTGTTTCAGACACTTCACTTTCAATTGGAATCAGAGTGGGAAAGGATAAAAATATGTAATTTTCTGGAGCCCAATTAAATATGTAAATAATACAAAGAAATTGAAATAAAATCACAATGATAGTTCTGTATCAAGACCTTTGAAAGTACAGGTCTGAAGTAGACAGGGAAACTTTTCTTAAACCCTCTCAAAATGTACTCTTATGGAATTTCAATATTTTAGCTATTGATTCATAAGATTGGTTTAGATACAATTTCACAGTAAATTATAAGTCTCACTTGACCAAAGAATATAGTCCTGTGACTCAGTACTGTAGACAAAACATTAACACAATGCCTGAGAAAATCAATACCTCTCTCTACAAAATAAAGGCTCAGCTATGAGCACCAGGATGATAACGTAGAACATTAGCTAACATGTGAAAGGAATGATGAATGAGCTGACTAAAGATGGCTCATGAACTTGAGAGATGAGAAAGTGAACGAAACTGTGTGTTATCTTGACATTTGTGAAATTGTCCCCACAAGAGAGTGAGGACTGCTATTTTTTTAAAAAACTTTCATTATTTTTGTTTTGCTTTGCCTATGCTGGGGTCATACCTAGAGATAGTACCTACAGGATCTGAGTTTGGATTTGTTTGGTTTTTAGTGAGCAAAGTGTGCTTGTTCTCTAACAAGGGTAAATTTTTCTTATTACTGCCCAGCCTGCTGCCCCCTTCTGTGAATTCAATAAACCTGATTTTTTTCTAAAAGTAAATATAAATAAATATTTTAAAATAATCATTCTAGTTAATGTATAAAATAATAATCTAGCTATAATTACATAATCAGAAGTACTATAGAAGGTTTACTTCCTATATTCTTCTCAAATAACCATTTATATTTCTTCTATTAAGTAAACATTACTTGAGAAAAATTTTTGAGAAAATATAATACATTATTAGTGGAAAATGCAGAGGACACAGTTGTCTCTCAGTTCAGAATATTTTAAAAATAGAAAATTAGTATATTTGAATGATACAATGGCATCCAGTCAGCTTTTAAAAGATAGTTTTGAAGTCTATTGTAGACACCCATATGTCCTTTATAAACATTCTGAGTTAAAACTATTATTGAAGAATGATACAGGGTATCATTTCCTTTGTCTTTAAAAGGGTGTTTGATTGATAAGATGAACTCCAGTTGAATGTAAAGCCTCTCTTTTTATTGCGAAAATTTCATTATAGCAGCTGATATTTGACCTCAAACTTGAGTAATAACTTTTACTTGTCAATTTCCTTCGAATAAAATCCATCTTATAGCTTCATTTAGGTAAGACAGAAACTTTTGACTGTCATATGGTTAATGAGGAGAAAGCTGACTTTAGTAGTTTGGTCAAAACATCCAGAGTTGTTAGAGAATACCATTCTTCATCAATTAGTTTCCCAGTAATACGGGTTTAGAAATGAATAGATAACACTGATATTGATTATAGTGTCAAGGTTTCTGAAAATGTTGTCTGTGGTGATATGTTATAGAGGTTAGACAGTGGTGATACACTCCTTTAATCCCAGCAGCTATACTAGCAAGCCATATAGGCAGGCAGAGGTGGCACACATCTTTAATTCCAAGACTCAGGAGAAAAGCAGATGGATCTCTATGAGTTCAAGAACACCATGGCCCACACAAGCACGAAGACTAACAGATATCATGCCTTTAATCCAAGTGCTAGGAATGGGCAGAGCGGAGTGATATGGCTGGGCAGAGAAAGGAATATAAGGAGGAGGAGCCAGGAACTGAGAGATTTTGTCTCTGGGGATTCATGGAGAGAGGATTGCCATTGCAGCTTGGTAGAAGTAAGATATACTGGCTTGATTGCTTCCCTTCTCTGATCTTCAGCTTAAAGCTTGAACCCCATTATCTGTCTATGGGTTTTAATATTCATGTTACAGCTCTCTCTTTGTATTTTATTACTATGCAATTTTCTTTATGTAAATACAAAGATTTTATAATTGGGTCCCTTTGAATTACCTTCATGGATTCTTCCTTTCTGAGAACTTGGCCTAAATTCATATTTCATTCATGATTTCATTTGTTACTTCACCTGCTGTTACAATAAATCTTTCTGCCAAAAGCTGCTGAGCCCCACTGCCACATGTGAGCTTTACGCCAGCTGCCCACCCGAGTTAGGGCCCAAATGAATACACAGGAACTTGTATTAGGTACAATGCTGCTTGGCCAATGAGTAGGCTTCTGATCTGTTAGCTCAATCTTAGCTATCATAAACCTATATATTTTATAAGACTTGTCTTATCAGACGCCTTATTGGCGTCCCTCCTTGCCTTTGGATCACATTGTGCCGCTGAAGCAGGAATGGAGGGGAAAAGAGGGATGCTTCCTGTTTCCCTTCTTTAAATATGAGTCTCCTTGCTATGTCACTTCCTGCCTGGATCACCACTTCTCTACTACATTTTCCAGAATCCTCTTTGACTCCTAGTCCCATCTAACTTGTTGTCTCATTGGCTAAACAGTATTTTATTAAACAATCAATAAGATAAACATACATAGAAGTACTTCCCCCATCAACCTACAGTTCTTCCATACCCTACCTATAACCTCAGGCAATGTATGTAATGAAATGCATACTTATAAGATCGACTACTGTGAGTCCATTATATGATTCAGAAGAATTCTCCAGAGTGGGCTTTGGCTCATTATTTCATCTGTTAGCTCCTTGAAATTTATTTATCTAAAAAAATATTAATTGAATTTATTCTGATGGTCAGTAAAACAGGAATATAGGAAATGTATACTATATCCAAGGACTTACATAAAAGTCTAGGACATATGCCACACAAATGATAACAGCGACACTGTCATAAAAGAATATACTTATACTTTTCACATGCATCATAAATATCACAGGCTAGGTAGGCCAGGTTTATATATTATATTTGGTTACCTATCTAGTGAATAATTACTCATAAAACTGCATCCACATACATTTGACTTCTCCACTGATAGATATTAACTACTGTTAAATAGCTTTTGGCCACTATAATGCACTGTCTGAGATTATTTACCTCCAAACAAAAAAGTTTAATTTGTTTTACAATTTTTGATGCTTCTGTCTTAAATCGGTGGACTATTTTTTTTTTTTTGGACCTGCAGTAAAATGTCAGAAACAAATGATCATCTCATCAGTCATGAAGTGAAGAGAGAAAGAAGACAAGGCAGAGAACAGGTTTCCAGTATCTGAAACTACAGTACCTAAGATCCCCCGATTGGCAAACCTCTCATGACCTCCTGCTCAATGGAGTTCTAGAGATAAAACAATTGATATATGGACCATTGGAGGACATAAAACATCCAAAGCATGCAGCCGTCTGTTGTTACTTTTGGAGTCTGTTTGACTTTAACCTGATTCCTGCCCTAGACACCACATAAACTGCATCATCACTGCAGTCACAAGCATTCTCCCATTCTCCCTGGGCAGCTACTGAGTCTTGTGGATCTCCACTTTGCCCACAGTCTCACATTAAACACTGTGCAGTTGACTGAGGCTTGTGATTTCCCTTACCTCAAAGTAGAAGTAAGAACATACCAGGAAAACTCAAGAAAAAAACCTTCCCTATGTCCTATATTATATGACTATCCTCAGTGAAAAATATATTTTTATTTTTTCTCCTGGAATGAAATACCAATATCTAAGTGTTGCAATTTAGTTCATACACAAAGATGCAAGAAAATGAATATTTATGCACTTCCTGAGGAGCTGAAGCATTTTGGCAGCTGCTCAATAGTCTGTTGACTCAGCACTTTCATTCAAGTACAGGGTTGCCTAATGTTCCTGGCCTCCTGCAGTAATGGGGACACATAAGTAGGTAATTCATTGGATATACCAGTTATTTTATCATCAAGAACAGGCTCCATAGTGACTTGAAGTCATTATCTTAATTATAATTTCTCCCTTTTTCCTTATATGTGATCCTTAAATTAAAACTCACTCTCTCCCTTTAGTTCATAGCAGGCCTCATGCAGGCCTTTAAGTGCATAGGAAGAATAAAGCAGATGTTAAATTTGTTCCTTACCTAGAATACAAGTAACAAAGCAACATGATTAACCTAGAAAAAATGTCAGTTGCACACAACAAGCCTTTTTTCTAATATTATTGTTGATTTCTATTTCTTGCTTTAAGAAAATTCTTATCTATTATATTAATATCACATTGTTGTTTACTTATCACATTACCTGGAATATTATGCAATACAGTCCATCAATTTATATTATAAACATTTTATATTTTATATTTTATATTTTATATTTCAGTGTATATTTTATATTTCAGTCTGTGTATGAAGCTGGGTACACCTATGGGCTCATATGCAGAGGCCAGAGGATGACATCAAGTGTTTTCCTTTATTAATTCTCTATTAAGCAATACAAGAAGCACTTCCCATTGAACTTAGACAACAGTTTTTCATCCAGGACATTGGTTACAAAGCCTGAGCTCTTCCTGTTGCTTTCACACCACCAACACTTGAGGCCATGACTGGATTTTTAAATGGATGCTGGAGACTTCATTTTAGGTCATGTTTAAACAGCATATGGTCATACCCAGTGCCCATCACACAAGTCCTATCATATACTTCTAATAACTTAAGAATTTCCTGATACTAATTGCAAGAAGTCTATGTCTCCATCCTTATGTACCCACTCCATCACATTATTTTTAAGTGCAGGGTTTAATTAACTCAGAAACAAGAACAGTTTCCTGCTTGCAAAGACCATTCAATAAATCTAAATCATTATCATGTGAGATGTTGAAAAGTGTGGCACATTTTAGAAATAATGTCTATGACAATATAATTTACATGATTGGTTAGCTGAAGGAAATGGAATATAGGGTTCCAGGGGAAACTCGGGGATATATTATCTGGTAAAGGATCTCTCTGTCTTACTTCTGTTCCAATTACTCTGACAAAACAACATGATCAAGGACACTTACAAAATAAAGTGTTTAATTTAGGGTTCACATTTCCAGAGGTTTAGAGTCCATGACTATCATAGCAAGGCGCATAGTAGTAGATAGGTAGGTCTGACACTGGTACAGTAGCTAAAAGCTCATAACTTGATACACAATTATGAGTCAAAGAGAACTGTGAATGGTGTGAGCTTTTTTGAAATCTTAGTATCCACTACCTCTGACACTCTCAAAGCCACACTTCCTTTTCGTTCACAAACAGTTCCATCAGCTGAATATCAAACATTTATATATTTGAACTTATGAGGGCCGTTCTCATTCTAGCCACCACATCTCTAAAAATGGCTATAAAGTGAGCATCTGAAAACACAGAACTGCAGGATGAAGAGGTCTCCACTCATAAAGGTTTCCATGAAAAGGAGAGGTTCTTGAATCTGCAAGGCTTAGTTAATAAGTTCCATGTGTATATGACTTGGATTATGTAATTAGAGTCACTCTGGATAAAGGATAAGGATGATTAAATAATGACTCCAGTGAAACTCTCAAATTTTAGGTGGTAGGAAGTGGTAAATGCATGACTCTTTCTGAAAGCTGTGAGAGGACTCTGTGCTTTTTGTGGCAGTTCCTGATGGGAGAGAGTCTGCCAACAGGTATGGAAATATTTTTCTGTCAGTGCCTGCAGGTCTAAGGATCCAGCATGGTTAGATCTACTACAGGCCACTGATTTTCTCCTTGAAAATGCAATAATTTCTTAATTAATGTAAACAATGTATAAATTTTGTGGAGATATACTGGCACTTGTGATTTACGTAAGGCAACAACTTTGTGTCTTACTAGCTTCCTATTTGTTGTTTCCCTTTATTCTTAGATTTTCCCTTGTAGTTGAATACACTGAGTTCTGCATTCCAGCATACTTTTAAGTGTCAGAAACAATGGATAACAATTTAAATGTAATCACATCCCTGTGACTCTTATGGTTGGCTTCAATTGGAAGTCAAAATTAATAAATTCCCCACTGCCAAACCATAGCATGGAACATGGATATGTGTTGCAATTCTATTGCTTTTCTGTTTACTCAAAAAACATGTGTTCATAAAGTTTTTCCAATAACTTTATTTACCAAATGCATAAATTTGAGTAAAATTGTATTAATAAACCATTTAAATAATAGTTATAACAAAATATTTCTGAACTTTCAGAAAGATTGTTTTTGTTTCACCAACAGAAATCAATCCTTCTCTTAGAAAAACATGGAATAATATATACCTGTAAATTTTGTTAGCTAAATGTCCAATTGAATCCTGTCTTGACTTTGCAGGCCCCACAAAATTTGGTTGCCAGTCGTCTTGCTCAGATGCCAAGAATGTTCCAATAAAACTTTTACTGCTGTTAATCTCAATTTCCTCTGGTCACTGAGCTGAGGTTCTGTTTCCCAATTCTCTGAACTCTACCTTCTTACATTTTATTTATTTGTCCTTTCTGTAAGGATGGATTTTATATAAACATCTGTCTAGTGCTTTTTTGTTTTTTCTTCATTCATTATCACTATCATCATTATTGCTATGTATAGAAGTGTACTTTAATGCATATGTGCGTGTGTGTGTGTGTGTGTGTGTGTGGTGTTGTGTGTGTGTGTACATGTGAGTGTTTGTTTGCAGGGGTTTTATGTATATATATATATATATATATATATATATATATATATATATATGCACACATGTGCCTGTGTTTAACTCAGTGGCTGAAATTTTTAGCTTTCTATAATCTACTTGAGTTTTTGAGACATTGTCTCTCAGTGAACTTAGAGGTTGCTAATTGGCTATAATACCTGGCCAGAAAGCTCTAAAAATCCTCTTATGTACATCTTACCCAACTCTCCACCAGTACTCTGGTTAGATATTGAAGGTGTGTGTGTGGGTGGGTGCACTTGGGATCCAAAATCATGTTTGTTCATCTCCTTTCCTCCTCCAGTGACTTTACTTTTGACCTTTACAGTTCTTTAGTGTTCTTTAGACAGGAATCCTACGCCCACTCGTTTTTTGAAGAAACACATAGATGGGTAGCTGCCCTGGATTTTCTTTCGTTCCTGTTGGTGGCTAAATATAATATCTGAACAGTCTCTTCCTTGAATGACAGATTTGCCAATGGTCCTACTTCTAGGAGAGGATTTACTCATTGAGGTTGAACTCTGTGTTGATTGGGGAGGAAGGGAAGATTATTGTACCTAATACCAGAAAACAAGTTCTCACATTTCCTCCACCCCTGAAGCATAATTTCTTGTTTGACTTTGGCAGCTGCTGAAGAGTGTCTTCCAGTCTACTAGATGACTAGTTTTCACCTCTTCAAACCAGCAACTCTCCAAATAATATCAGCTTTAATATATAGCCTTTCTTTGCTTGGACATTTTAATGTTCATCTTAAAAATGTAGAAAAAAATGTTATTTATTCTCATCATGGTTGGTGTTTATAAACAACAAAAACAAAAATCAAGCGCCCTCCCCCCAAAAAAGCTCACAAATATTTCTTTGCAAATGAAGCAGGAATATTTTGGGTAACGTTCTTTAGCAAGGAAATAAGCTATCCCTTAGTCTATCTCTCCACATGCACTTGACATTTATTTATATTAATATTTATGGATACATGATATTATTTGAATTTGTGCTTTCTGTTTAACATATGTTCACTTTAAATGTATACCAACTTATTATTCTTTCTGACTTAAGAATTCTTAGTTAAGAAAATTAGATACACATACAACAATTTTCTCAAAAAGATTGGTGGTTGCATTGAAGAATAAAATATTAGGAGCTGGTTTATTTAACAATATTTTTAAAAGCCTTGTGATTTATGTCTATAGTCTGGTTTTGAGATTAGCTGAACAAATTTGATCTAGGATTGTAAAGGAATTCCTTAGTTATGCCAGCTCCATATCTGATGACGATAACAATACTTTAAATATCACCCTTTTTTGAAGGCATTGTGAGATGTTCTATTCATTTTTTCTGTTGTTAAGTTTTTATTGTCCTGCCTCAGAGTTTATGGATTCTTTCTTCTAAAAGAAAGCAGTTTGATGGGTCAATTTTGAAATCTAATTACATTTTCCTTGTGCCAGCAATGTAATCATTATTATTCATATCACTCAGAGCTGGCTCATTATCTGATAAGAAAAAAGTATTCCTCATACTCAACTTTCAATAGTCGATTTTGCTTATTTATGTTCTTAGTAGGCATCACCTTCACTTCCTGCAAATGGAAATTCATTCTTTCATAAGAGAGTAACCATTTATCTTATTTATCTACTTTGATTACCTTTATCACTGACACCTTTGGTTCTTATTTGTCTGTTACTTTTATTATTTTAATTACTTGGTATATGTCCTAAGGGTTTCTGACATTTCTGATAGTTAATATGTGCAGCAAAGAAAATCCAGAGCTGAATGTACTGAAATGTAAATAGTATTCAGCCACAAAAGCTCCTGAAATTGAGAAGAGACACTTTTATTGGGTTCATCCCTATTTAAATGAGAACAAACATCATACTAAGATACAAATGTATCTAATATTCACGCATGTACCATGCTGTAACAATTTATAGAACACATACCACATATAGGATTTCTGTGGTGATGCATTTTCTTTAGCCGAAAGGGCAACAAGGTGTAAAAGAATGAAGAAGGAACAGAAAAGGAACAGTAAGTTCATGTCTGAAATACCAGCTTGGCAAAAGATCAACTAGTCAATAGCAGTTATATCTTCCCATATGATAGAGGCTGATGTGATAAAAATCATCTGAAAGGTACAATTTGCTCTCTGGAGAAGATATGTGATAAAAACCAAGATTAACTCTGTGGGTTGCATCTGCTTTTAACTAGAGCATAACTAAATCATGACAATGCCACATGAGCTATACTATATGACAAGCATGAAAAAAAAATCCCTTGTAAAACATCAGAACACACTTTTCTAACACATGTTGGCATTGGGTTGGAAAGTCAAAAAAGAAAAAGAAATACAATTTTGAGTATGAAAAGCCAAAGAAGGTAAAACTGGAGTTTTCATGCACACAGATCCATGTACACATTTCAGTAATAGTACCTTTATTATTTAAATTTACTTGTGTGTGTGTGTGTGTGTGTGTGTGTGTGTGTGTGTGTGTGTGTGTGTGTGTGTGTGTGTGTTTGCTTCTGTACTGGTGCAAGTCTCTGTGTGCAGGTGCCTATAAGGACCAGAAGTGAGTGCTGGATTACTCTGAGCTGTAGTTAAGGACAGTTGTGAGCCCAAGGACAGTTGTGAGCCTACTGACGTGGACAGTAATAGAAACATGACTCTGAAAGAGCAGTTAGCACTCTAAAGCCTGGGACCATGATTGTTTATCATTATGCATTTGCTATTGGCTTATGTGTCAATACTTCAATTTTAATAAAACCTTTTGTAAGTCTTTGGTTTAGAAGTTCATCCTTGATGTTATAGCCTATACAGTCTTTGAAGACATATCGTAGCTGAGGCTCACAACACAGTCAGTGATTTCTGGATTCATTCCCCCAGTTGGCTGAATTAGAGACAGTTTTTACCATACTCCACCACACATTTCTGTACTTTGTGACACTTTCAGTGGAACTTTTAGAGGAAACTTTTTTTTTAATTTTTCAAAAGGGCGACGATATTCCCTTAGAGTACATTCAGACAAAACATGTAAGAAATAATTTATAGTTCAGTTTGTAGATCTGACAACCAAGCCAAATCATTTTATAAAAGACAAGTTTATAGATAGATAGATGGGGTTAGAGAAAACTGTTAGTCAAATATATATATATATTTGACTATATATATTTATATATATATATAAATAAATAAAATTATATATTTATATATATATATAAATAAATAAAATCTGGTGCTATATAGACATAATTCAAAAATGGTTATTATATTCAAATACTATATTTTACATATTTTATACAGAATAAGATAGATGTTTTAGCAAGAAATATTTTCTTGTGTAACAATTAGTGAGTTGATATTGAGGTATAAACTTTCATCAAACTTACTGTTAGTTTTCTAAGTCATTTGTCCAACACTTTCGGTAATCTAATTAACTTGCATCTGCCACATAAATTTAGTTTCCAATCTTAGTGTTAATCTGGAATCTAGGAACATAGGTATTAAATTATCTCCTGATATGCACAGACATAATATGAGAGGGTAAATGTGACACAGGTAAATGTGTTATGTTTTATTTCCTGTATTCATGAAACACTAAAGGACAAGTGACTAACACATGACTTCACTTCATAGTGTATAATGTACCCCACATCCACCCACTTAAATACATTATTTTGATACCAATAATGACTTTAATAATGGACATTTCAGATACAATACAAAATGAAGAGATATGATTTATACTTTGATACTATCAGTTTTCAAATTAATCAAATAGTGTGATTTTTAAGGACATAATAATTTGCAATTTAAAATCAAATACTAAGGAGAGAAATATGATTCCTCCAGTTATAAGATTACAGAGTAAGAGCTTTGTGATTACAGTTGACTGTAAGTTTAGGTTAATACGAGTACCCACCTCTGCCCAGCATAAGTATCATAATTATTACATGAACACTAGGATTCAAAACCAGAACCATATTAGCAGACAAGGGACAGGGACACTGCTAAGGCCATTATTCATTATACAAAATTATTATGAATTACCTGTTCCATATTGATATAATGATAAATAAGACAGGTATGTATGTCTTAATTTATCAATAAGTAGCGATAGGTCCTAAATGATTAACAAAATTTATTATGGAAGCTATCAAATTCAATTGCTGTATTTAATCGCAATTTGTTATAGACAACCGTAAATGAACTTAGTGTGGGTGATGCTTTGGTATTCCCTCCAATATGCTGTAGGTTCTAGCTAGGAGTCCTTGGTGTCACACTAAGTATCCTCTTTAAAAAGATAAAAACCTTGCTGTACATTGGTGATCCATTGTTCTGAATGACTGAATGACTGTTAATATTCTGACAGTGTCTGCTGCACAGAAGCCAGCAATTTGATGCATTGCATCTAGCAAAGTCATCTACCTTGGAAACTTACTTGTAAGTAAGAAAGAAGGTGGAGATGAAAATGTGAAACGATCAGTGAAACATGAAAGCTGCTTCTTTGATCTTTGGTGACAGAGTTGAAGAAGCATGTACTGGTACATTCCAGCAACTTGGATCTGGCTTTATTCATTCCTAATTTAATGAGTCTGTATTCTATAACACAGTGAGTTTTACAGTCTTAGCTGGCAATCATTCTACTTATGTTTTTAGTATTCCTCTTTAAGTAACTAACCAAAATCTATAACCTGCCTGCCCTCTGTTAATAGTGATCAAATAATTGAATATATGTCATGTTTGAGTAAGAATTCTGTAAACGATTTAGACTGCTTTGAAAATAGTTTAATAAACTGATAATGAAGGCTTGGAAAATAAAAGAAAATCTGTGCATCTCTATTGCTTGTGCTTCATGTGAAGGCACACGCACATATTCAAAAGGGAGCAACTATGTAAACAGTAGCATATTTGTACCCATTCAACTTCCCCTTTGAGTTCACACATCGCTAGTCTCCATCACATCCCTTATTCATTTAGTTAATCCTTTAATATTGCTCTTGTTTTTATTAGCCATCTGACATGTTGAAAGACAGTATACAGTGAGCAAAAAGTAACTGATTAGTCATATTTCAGCGAGCAGGGAAGAATACTTCTGATTCTAACAGCTAAGGTAAGTAAAGAGTGCACAAAAATCAGGCATACCATATAGTCACATGGTTACTTTTATTATTAAAATGTTACAACTCCAAATTCTCTAGAAAAAATTATAACACATTACTCAAGGCATGTGAAACATTCAATATGTGACATACAATTTTAAGTATATAATAGCTTATGTATAACACATACTGTCAAGTTCATGCCATACAATTATTTGTCATAGAAATTATAATAATTGCAAAGGATATAAATTTTAATCAAAAATAATTTATGCATTAAATGTAAGATATGATAGATTTGTTGCATGTCTTTGAAAGGAGAATGTGTTTGTTCATACTACATAATATAATTATTCAAATTTGTTTTGACAAATGCTGGAAAAAGCAGAGAATGTAAGGGGATAGGAGACAAGATGCTAATGTCATTGTACCTAGAAGAAAAGACCCATGAGTCTACAAACTATAACTGAAATATGTTCTGAGTTATCAAGAACTTTCCAATGTAATTGTTTTTATTAGTACATTTCTAAGTTATTTTATAATTTTGATTACTCATAGTCAATATGGTTGGACTCATCAGTTGTTCATAAACCTGTTTTCCTCCCAGAATATTTTCAGCCTCTTTTCCTTTGTTATTAAATTCTAACTTTATCACATTTTGAACAAAAATATTGAAACACTGGTGGTTTTTTTTTTTCCAAAATGAATTGTCTTATTTTAAAACAATCCACATGATCTGGTGAGATGGCTCAGGGAACAAATGCCTTTATTCACTTGTTTTTTCTTTATAGTTTTTTAAAAGAGTTCTTGTGAAGAATATGCAGCAATCTTTGAAATTCTTTCTGACAACTTTCACTCCAACAGGAAATCTTAATCTTTTATATTTTCTTGTGATTTTCAATAAAAATAATTTTCCCCAGCACCAAGTTTGAGAGTCTCTTTGGTCTTATTTTATTTTACTGTTTGTGATCTGTTGAAGTTCTACTTTCTTCATTTGTTTTAAAATTAAATAATAAATATTCATTTCTGTCCCCAATTTCTTTGCTTTTCTTTTTTCAGAGTGGCTTTTCATGGCATTCATCTACTACTGACCTACAGTTCTATACTATATCCTTATTGGAATTAAGAAGGTAACAACTCAACTTTGGAAGAGGTCATCTATTAATTCATTTATTTATAATTTCTAATTAAAATATAATTAAATCAGTTTACCCTTACTTCTCCTGTCTCCAATCCCTCCCATGCCCCACCCCTTTACTTCTAAATTCCATGCCTCTTTAATTATTGCTGTTCCATATGTATGTAAATTTATAAATATGTAAGACACACATGCTGAGTTTTCTTTAGTGTTGCTTGTATGTGTGTTTTCAGGGCTGATACTGAGTATTGGATAAACCATTAGGTAGCATGCCTCTGGGGGAGATGAATTCTTCATCTCTCAGCAGTCATTAATTACCTGTAACTCTTCATCTAGGAGTGGAGTCTCATTAGATCCCCTTTTCAAGTTAGCATGTCTATTGGTGCTGTTGAGTCAGGTCTTATTTAAGCAACTTTTCTCTTGAGGTATTATAAGTGTAACTTCCTTATCATTTATAGGCAACAAAATCTTCAAGCTAACTTCCTGGTTCTCTGTGCCTTCTTCTGCATGTTCCTTGAGCCTTAGGGGAGCAGATGGTGAAAGTGTTTGGGAAGGATTAGGCCTCTGGCCTTTAGGGGAGAGGTCTGTCACTAGGAGCTCCCTTTTGGTTTCACAAGCCTATGCCAGTCTACTTGTACTCTCTGTCTCATGCATATGGATCAAAATATCCTGTAAAACCCAAATAAATTATTTTTTCTGAGTAGCCTTTGCCATGGTGCCTTATCACAGCAATAGAAAAGTAATAAGACACTTGCCATGCTAGTCGCTCCTATAGTTCTAGGCATCACAGAACCATTGCTTCCCTCACTTGGCAGCTTCTAAAGCTATAGCACTTCCTGGTACTAAAGAGCTAGTCCTCTGGGAGGAGACTTGTGGGTCGGATTCAGCTGGAGTTCTCTATGTACTGTGCATGAAATTCATGGTGTCTTCAGCAATAACGACTTGCTTTCAACTTCTGGAAGGTCACCATACATTATCCTAATATTAAGTATGATTTGTTTTCTTTTACTTTCTTAGGCTTTATGTCCAAAATGGAATTTCAAGTTCACCAACTTTCTGCAACTTATGGCACCCAAAACGCATATTGAAGCTCATTTATATGACAGCCCGTTTCACCTTCACTTCATATCTCAAGAAGATTCAGGTCATGTAAATTAAAAGCAAATATTATGACCTGGAAATATGTCATGTACTGAACTTTGAGAGAACTTAAATTCAGGTCCCATCATCCATCTCAGACTGCTAGGAATTGCCTGTAACCCAAAGTTTGGAAACTACGAAGCCTCTAGTCTTGATTGCATTCAAACTAATATTGAAATACCCACATGCAGATACAAAAACACACATAAATAAAATACAAAAAACCTTTTAAAATGATCATCCTGCTGTCACTGATACTGATTTTTTAACCTACACTTGATGGTTATTTTCATTTGGACAGGTGTTCAGGATATTAGATTTCACCCATTTCCAAATAAAATGGAAAGGCGGTTAAAATAGTTTTAAAAGATAACAAAGCCAGACACAGTGGTGCGCACCTTTAATCCTGACATGCAGACATGGGCATATCTCTGTGAATTTGATCTCAGCCTGATTTCCACAATGAGACCTTGTTTAAGGAACCAGGTAACAGAATATCACCATTCCATACCATGGTAATCAGACTGCAGAGATTTGGCTATGCCATCCACTCCGTTGTGCTTTTTTCTTGGATGTCCAAATGTCTTTGAAACTTTCTACCACTCAGTTTGAAAGGATTTGTAGGTGTTCTTACACAGTATTTGCTTTTTGAAATGTTTTTTTACTCTTGAAAAAAACACACCCTTTAAATCTATGAGATATATGTTATTATGCTTCACCCCAATTATTTTCTAGCTCAGATGTTCCTGTGTATTCAATATGAAAAATATCTGATCTAAGTATTGTGAGGAGTCTTTAAAAATTCAATTAACTTTCTTTAATGTCTTTTATGCATTTATGGCATCAAAGAGCCACATTACTGCAAATTAGTTTTGATGATAGTCTTTCTTACAGCCATTATTTCTAGGACAAGAAGAAGTCAATTTCAATTCATTTTTGTATGTTGCAGTAAATTGCTGTTCTTAAATTTTAAAAGTAATATATAATATGTAAATACATAAGTGAACACAGGTAGAGGAAATAGGTAAAGACTTATTTCTAAATGTTTTATGCCTGTATGACAATGAATACATAACAGTTCCCTTCCATTTGGCATTATTATACAGAATGCCATTAAGCATAAGAATATTTTTAAATTTTATCTTAAGCATTTATGGTACCATTGAGAAACACAAAAAGGCAAATTACTCACATTATATCATAGTGTGCATTCCCCAGGCCCATCAACACTGGCAACTTTGGCATCTATGATTTTTCAATTTCATTTTTTATACAACTAGAAATGCTAAATCATTTTGGGGGAGCTTTAAGAAGATTTGGAGTAATTGGATATGAACTGGAATACTTTAATCATCAATAATGACACTGTTCCATTTAACAATATGGAAAAGGCCATGTCCTGAATTTCTAAAAAAGATATGTTCATTTTTCTGGGACTTGGATAATACTAACTTCATCACACTTTCAGACAGAATGTGTATTAAGGCAGTCAGAAAACAAGAAAGATGTTTTTAGTTGAAACAGAAAACAAGCAAAATGAGTGCTCATGGGACATTTCAGGGAACTGGTTTGGTGTCAGTCTACTGTGACTGAAATATGTAGGTCTCCTCAGTGTTCTTTGGCACTAGACCAAGTATATTGTACACTTTCCTGGTATCTAAATTGTGTGCAAGGAATGGTGGGAATAGAGTTTTGAGAGACTGATGGAGCATATGGGTGATTTACTATCCCAACTACCTTTCACCTCCACTTGAAACAACGAGTCTTAAAGGCAATCTGTCTTTATCTTGGAGAGGAAGAAAGGTGGTGAATTAACAGACAATACAATAGGTAGGGCTAGCTGTATCATTAGTCAAGAGTGGTTGAAGTAGAAATAAGTTGTATTCATGCACATCTACCTGGGGGTTCACAGTTGTCTGTAATTCCAACATCTCCATTGTCTGAAATGAACACTCATGTACCATACCCACACACAAAGACATAGTGATAAATTTAAAAATTAAATCTTAAAAACATAGTTTGTGGAGATTTCCTAACTTCATTTATTAAAAAGAACTTACTTTATTTGGTGAGAATGTATCTCTCCAAACTGAGATACCAAGAGACAGAGATGAGGTAGACCTGTGAGTTTTAGGCCAGACTGAGGTCGGAATAAGAGGAAGGGGTAGCGAGAAGGAAAAAAAAGAGAAATGCAAGGAGGGAGGGTATACCCTTTGAGGAAATTGACCTTTGGAATATAAGTAGCTATATGAATCTATGAGAATATTTGCCACTGTCAGTCACCATTACACAATTATCCTGCTTAATAAGAGAGGTAAATTGAGTCACTGAGCCTCAGGTGTTTATGTGTCTGTGCATATGTGTGTCTGTGTCTAGAGAGTGCTTAGAATGTCTTAGACAGCTCTTTTAATAATTTCTTAAATTCTTGCTCAATACAAAGGTATATAAACATGGAAATCAAGGTATTAGAGAAGAGAAAAGGTGGGAAATAAATTTTAAAAATAAACAATGCAACTGTTTATAGAAAAAATACCAACAGGGCATCAAGGGAAGTTCACTTTAATGAGTGCAAAACAGTGATGGCATTAGTAAAAATGAATGTGCAACAACTTAAGTGAAAAGATGGGGCTGCTTGAAAATTCATCTATCACTACCGTTTATAATGAAATAAAAAAGGGAGTAAGCAATTAAATACCCTTGTATTCATTTATTTTTATTTGTTGTTAAAATTATACTCTAATATTTCATCCTTAATATAATTAACATATTTAACATAATTTATGTAATTTAATTAATAAACTAATATGATTCACAGATTATATGATGTTAATAAAATTATTAATTTAGTTTGTCTGATAGTTTTAATACCATTAAATACAAGAGATTCATTTATTCTTAATATTTAATAATATTTACCAGTCTGTAATCATTTTCTTGACTGATAAAAATATTACATGTCTATGTTACAACCAATGCATAATATTATTGAGCACATTCTTTGGGAGCATATTACCAATGACCCAACAATGAATGGAGCTTTCAAGTCAGCAGGTTTGTGGGCAGATCATGTTGAAACCAACTCACTGCTGAAGAATTGCATCCAGTATTGCCTCTAGACACAGCCATTGTTCAAGTGAACGTCTCTCATATCTTTCATTAGAAATAGGGCTGTGCATACACGATAGCTAAATTATAAAAGCCTGCCTTTGATTATGTGTATTTAATCTGCAGTATGGTTACATACTCAGTAAAACACATGTAGGTTCTTATCACTCACACTTGAGGTCATTTTCTATGCACTTACGGAGATTAGCAATCTGAATTTGTATCTGTTTTCCCTGAATCCTCCCCGTTGTCTGTCACCTCCACAGGAGTCTTCCATACCAGGTCTAGCTAGGATTCTTTTTTAAAGAAGGATTTTTTTAAGTTAAAATAATTTTTATGTGTAATCATGTTTTGCCAGCATGTATGCCCATGGACCATGTACATTCCTGGTACCTGTTGAGGTTGACATCTGGTTCTGACCTCTATTTCAATGTGACCTCATTTTACTTATTTACTTAGTTAAGAAGAAAGAATCATTTGAATGGAGATCACAAGGACATGGGACTCAAGAGGAGTCCAAATTGAAATACTGTCAACAATATCATCATAATTACCACACATCTGGACAATCTCACTAATCCACAGATTTTGAAAAATAATATATCCTCATCACTTGGATCTATGTCTGGGGTTCATTTATTCCACATCAATAATTGATACAGAAAATCCCTAAGATTGTGTGAATACATTTTAAAGATATCATCAAATTGTGGAGTAGATTAGTTGACTGTTTGATGGTTCTAAGATGAATAGGGTATCTTCAAAGGTGTCCAACTGAGGTCACTCTTTCAAATAAGGGTATTTCTTTATCCTCCTTTTATCACTTTTAAATTAGACATTTCCTTCTTTTAGAATAGTTCATCAGATTGTTTAATGTGGGACAAATAATCCAATATATCAGTTTTATAAATTTAGTAAACTTAATTTATGTGTACTGCAATATTGATAACACAGGAAAACTTGTTTATTTTTAAGGTGATTTATGATAGGGCACAACAATTAATTTCATGTTAAAAATAATAACAATTCTATATGGTGATTCTATATATCTGTATATTGTTTCTACTTAATGATGGAAATATAAAAGAGCATTATGCCATCTAATACATGTATTTATGTACACAGCATAGAACAAAACTCCAGTTTACATACAACAATAATCAGATAATGAACAAATGACATGTATTTTACTAAATGTGGAGTGGATCCCCTAAAATATCTTATATCAAAAGATATATATTGAAAAGAAGTTGAAACCCATATTTCTATAAATCAAAACAAATCTCAAATAGTATTCCCCGAGATTTGGGTTTATCTCTAAATATTGAGACATTACAATTACTTACTTGTCCATTGCTTTCATATGCATGTTTTTAGAATAAATATGCACTAACAAATGGTCTCTTTATTTAACAATTTTCCTCCTCTATTTTAGAGGATTTTTAAAAATCTTGTTTGTTTGGCTGGTTTTCTTGAGCATACCACAGGGAAGAGTAAACATGAACATAAAGTATCTGCTTTGAGCTGGACATAGAAGACTTCCCTGACTTCTGTTGAAGCTACAGTATATCATGCCAAAGGCCTTATTTGAAATAACAGGAAGAGTTATGGTCACCCAATTAAGACAAAAAAAATGCAGAAGGTATAAAATTTACTAATAGAGTGATAGCTCAGTGCTGTCCCATTTAGACTCATGAAAATATCTGCTATAAATATTTGCAGGATGGAAGGAGTAGTGTGAAATGAATTACATTTCAACACTTTTGTAATATCATAAACCAAGAACAATATCAATTTCAGAGTCATAAGCATCCATCTCTGCAGAATAGTCTGTAACACCTTCTTACCTCTTCTCATATTTAACTTACAGTGATGGTTCGCTTTTCATGGAGTATTCTATATTTTCCTTTGATTGCAAACTTGCTGTATTAGAGGGTAAGAAAGAGGAATAGACACAAAAAGCTATTTTTTGAGTGGAATAAAACTCTCAAAGTTAATTTTGCACTTAATTTTTAAAAATATTTTCAATTGAAATTACACAATTTACATAATTGGCCATTTATCCCCTCCACTCACTTCTGTTACCCTCCCTTCAAACCTTTCTATGTCCCTTACTTTCAAGTTAATAGCCTGTTTTACTTTACTATTATTGTTATATAGACAAATGTGCACACACATATTTATATATGTTTATAAAAATGTTTCCAGTTGATTTTTTTTATTCAGAGGTTTCTCCAAACACTCTAAGTGTTGGAAACCTTGGCCTCTTGGGAATTTTTTTAAAAAATTATTCATTTTACATCCTTATCACAGTTTCTCCTCGATTATCTTCTCCTATCCCTCCCCACCACCTGCCTTCTGCCACTCCCCATCCACTCCTCCTCCAGTTTTGTTCAGAAATGGGCAGACCTCCCATGGATATCAACAAAACATGGCATATTGAGTTGCAGCAGGACTATGTACTTTCCCTTGTATTAAGGTTGTCCAAGGCAATCCAGTAGGAGAAATAGAGTCAGAGACAGTCCCTGCTCCTACTCTTAGGAGTCTCACAAGAAGACCAACCTACACATCTGTCACATGTAGGCAGAGGGCCTAGGTCAGTTCCATGCACATTTCCTGGTTGTTGGTTCAATCTCTGAGCTTCCATGATCCCACATTATTTCATTATGTAGATTCCTTTTAATGTCATTGACTCCTCTGGAATCTACAATTTTTCCTTCCTCTCTTCATCAAGGTTATTTTTCAGAGGTACTAGAAACTTATAAGGCAGAAAGTGGACCATTATAAGTGAATCTTTCAGGGTGAGAGAATGCTATGACTTCTAGCATATTTCCTGATCCTCCAACATGTAAAGAACAAGACAAGCTGCAAGCTACTGCCACAGTGCCTTCCCAAACATGAGAGACAGTATTTCCTGACACTATAAGAGAATAAATTCCACATTTTCAATTTATTTCTGTCCTGCATTCCATCACAGAGAAAATGAACTAAAACATAAGAAAGCCAAAACAATTTCATGATTCTATTATTTTTTAGTGAAGTCTTAGAAAACCAACTCTATTTGTTCCCAGGTAAATACAAGATAAGCTGAAACTTGCTAAAGTTTTCCTCAAAGAACAAACAAAAATAGGATTTAGAGTAAATGTGAGAAAAATGTCATGTATGGGTTACTTATGGCTGAATTTAATATTCTGAATGTCAAAACATGACATTCACTACTACAGTTTTCAATATATGTTTTGGTTCTATCTTGGAGTTAGTGTTAAAAAAATAGGAACCTTTACTGATTGTTGGAAGCAAAGATCACATAGTATGATTACATGTAGTGTGTCCTAAGTAATAACATAACCTATTGAAATAAATAATTTTAAGGAATCATGGAGCAACACATTCTACTGCTTCAGTAAAATCAAGCTTGGAAGAAACTTTTCCTTTGAAACTAATAGCTGTTTTATATTTTTCATTTCTTTCTTATTTTTTTAATTGAGTAAGCAGACAGATTTCATTTAGCAATACTTTGATACAGGTCATTTAAAAAACTAACTAAATAAAATATTTTACACAATTATACATGAACATTGAGCAAGGCAAATCAACAGAAAGAAAAGAGCCCAAGAGAAGGAACAGGATTCAGAGACCCACTCATTCACATACTCAGGACTCCCATAACGATATTAAATGCAAAGCTATAATATAGAACCATGCAGGCCCTGTACATGCTATTTCAGTCTCTATGAGTGCTTTTGAGACCTTTGTCATGTTGATTTAGATGGCTTTGTTCTCATGGTGTCCCTTATCACCTCTGGCTTGGATACTCTTTCTCCATCCTCTTCTGTAGTGTTCCTGACCACTGAGGGTATTGATTTGACAAAGACATCCCATTTAGATCTGCATTTCCCAGATTTTAAGAATTTTTGTGAATTGATGGATTTTTTTTGAGCATTTTTTTAAAAAATAGCAGGTTCTCTCCACTGTACAGGTAAAGTATTCTATCATTTTTTTTCATGAAAATATTGATTATGCTCCTCTTGTTTTTCTTACTTGTTTGCTTGTCCTATGAAATTGCTCTCCATAATGTCAATTCTGTTTATTGAATTTCTTAGCATCAAGTTCCTCTGTGGCATTTATCATGTCTACAACATGTGTGAAAAGATTGACTCACTTATGATATCTCTAAATGTTTAAGATTGATGCATTATTGTAGCAAGCTTACAGAATATGTTCCATGTTCTGGTGCCATTATGCAAAACATAGAAACAACTTTTGAAGCAAA
The DNA here is from genome assembly GCF_003668045.3 of Cricetulus griseus. Lineage (NCBI taxonomy): Eukaryota > Metazoa > Chordata > Mammalia > Rodentia > Cricetidae > Cricetulus > Cricetulus griseus. Next base: position 124,957,347 of record NW_023276806.1, on the reverse strand, counting down.
TGTGAACTATCCTGTTTTAATTGGGGCGATTTCATTATATATGTCCACATCTGGGGTCCAAGTAGGAGCTAATAGGACAGTTAATCTTCATTATCAACTTGGTTGTATTTAAAACATCCTGCTTCTTTGTGTATCTTAAGGCATTTCTATAGATAATTAGATCATGGGCTCTGAACTAAAAAGTAGATCAATTGCTTAGATATATATGGTAACAGTTTGGGAAGGCATCAAAAGCAAGAAGTTGATCCCTGTTACAGGAAAGAAGTAACAGACATGTCCATCTCTGATATTTCTTCTCCCTGCTTTATGTTCACTATGAAGTAGACAGTCTTCACCTACTTCCACTGCTGTCATGCTCTGCCTTACCAGATCCCCAGAGTCCAGGGGCTAATTAATATGGATTAAAATATCTGAAACTGTGAGTGAAAACAAATCTGTTCTCATTTATGTTGCTTTCTCTTTTATCACCACAACAAAAAAGTAACAGTTACAGACAGAAAGACTAAATTTCTCTTTCCTATAGTAAAATTATGAATATTTTTTCTCAAATTTAGGTGTATATGAAGCTTGTAGAACAACAGCTATATTGCTGGACATGGCTGGATTATTTCAGCCATGTCAAAAATGTCTTGTAACATTTTTTAATGAAGTGTAAAATTCAAATGAAAAAGAATATAAAATCAGTGTAATATTTAGCTCTCAAGGTAACAAATTTTTAATATTTGATCACTTATCCAAAAGAAAATCTGATTAGTAATTAAAAATATTTGACTGTATTTTAACTATAAAAAGTAAATTTTTGTTTAGCAAATTTTAAATTTAAATAAATAAAAAATAAAATTAAAATTATTTATCTATAATGCCAATTTTATTTTAAAATAATTGCTTCTTAAAATGAAATTATGAAATCAAATTGTTATTAATAAATTTCAACATCATTTAATTATATTTAAAGCTCTACTTTTGTTGAAAATTATTGTATATTAACTTATAAATACAATACTATTCACAAATGTAGCATTCAAAGTCAGCATGTTGCTACCATAAATAACTGCTACTGGAATTTACATTAAACATAGTTTAAAAAAGACATACGCACAAATATAATTGCAATATGAATTATTTAGCATAAAATTTTAGATGAAAATTATACACACTCATATACATGTACATTATATACATTTAAATGTACACATACATACACATTATATAACCACACACATACATATATTTACACACACACATATAAAATGCCTCCAGAATCACAAATTTTAATGCAGGAGAAACAAGAAAATGATAATTTGGTAATACATGTCATGATACAATTTAGTTACAGTCATGATATTTGAGAAGAAGTGACCTTATAATTTGTTATTATTTTCTGTGCTTATATGATTCTACCCAAACCATACTTAATCAAAATGTCTGCTGTTATGAGCTTAAAATTTTTTAAGCACTTAGACATGGTAATCTTTCAAGTTCTAGACAAGAAACATGGAGAAGTTTCTGACAGGACTCAGGCTTATGGGTATATATAGGAAAGAATGGCACTCTTAAAAAAAGCATGGGTATGGTCTCAGGCTGAACTCTCAGGGTTTCTTCTTGACAAGTTAGGGTTTCTGAGTTACTTACTCTTAGCTGGTTGCCTGGCTGTCCTTAGAGATACTCAGTGTTATTCCAAATCACAAACTGGTATTTCAAGTTCAGATCCTAGTATTGACCAGAAGAGATAGAACAAAGTTGGTGGCAGCACTCTCCATTTCAGGTTTACAGATGTTCCACTTTGTTCCTGCTGTATTACACTGACCGTGATTTGTTTTCCCAGTTCAGACTCCATTTTCTCTTGGTACTTCAGAATTTATGGGAAGAGCATAAATATGCATGGGATGAATGAGTATCAGTACTCGGATGCTTATTAGTTTTTCTTCATTCTGACTGTTCATCTAAGTCACTTACTAATCTATTTGAGTGAATTTTTCTCTGCGTTTGTCTTAGCCCCTCTGTCTTCTCTCTGGGTGTTTGTTTTATAGTGCTACCCTGCAGTCTGTACAATGGCTACCAGACTTGATTTTCTTCTTTATATTATTAACTATTTCCACATTTTTATAGCACAAGCAATTCCTCAAAGTGGTAGGTTTTCTGTGTTTGTTTCTTTGGTACCTTTCTTATCTACATACAAATTAAATAGAAAGACAGGCAGATATATAATTAGATAGAAAATAAATTATAATTACCTTGATAGTAAAACAGATTGATAGATCATAGACAAATATGAAAACACATCAAAGAGTTGTTTATGGAGATATACTGTATGTATGTATACATTAGTTTGCAGATATTACATATGGTGATTGCAAATTTGAAAGTCACTTCCTTTATCCTGCTTTAATAACTAGTCTATAATCATATGTTACTCTTCTTAGAGAAACAGCTTTGATGCTATAAAATGCTAGAAACCAGACATATATTTTGTGGTTGCTCTGTTTATTCTTTTGGGAAAGTTCTAGTACTCTGTGGAGAATATTCTCCAACAGATCCTTCTCCTTGAAAGTTTATGTTAGAGTTTTATTGTAGAATCTTTCCCAGAACTTCATTAAGTTCAGGGGTCCTCCTGGAGTGCTTTCTCATGGAAGTTGCACACCAGATCACTTTACAGTCTCCCCAGATGCAAAAGAAAGACACCATGACTTTTCAGTAGGAGTGGGGGTGTCTCTCATTGTGCTGTGATTTCAATATGTGATACTGAAGCATTTCAATAAGTTCCCTACTATGCTAATTATAGATGGAATATTGGTGTGGAAAATATTTTGAGCCTTCCACAAGTACCCTTTCACTCAACATGCTTCCATTTATTTTATACTTCTTCTATCTTAAGTGCTGAAAGTCATTTTTCATTCATTGAAGACTGACAAATAATATGGTATCAAACTTTCCATAATGCCTGAGTAGCTCCTCTAAGCAGGATCACAAATTTAATTGCTTTATTCTCTCTAAACTGCTTCCTACATCTATTATCTTAACCCTTGTTAACTTCAGCTTCCTAATCGCCATATTGAACTTTTAAATGAGGCTTATATTATGTAATGTTACCCATGATTGATGTAAACATGTTGAATGATACAAGAGGGCATGTGACCCCTGAGGACATTTTCTGATTGGCAAATGCTAATACTTAATCTCTCTCTCTCTCTCTTTTAATTGCTTGACATTTTAAAAGACATTGATTCATAAATGCACTTAGTAGTACACATATGACATTTATCTGTATTCTACCATCTTTGCTTTTTATACCTGTGATTATGAATATAAATCTGGTGCATGGAAAGCAGCATAGTCAGAAAAGTAAACCATATGCATAGCAATGAAAGTGACTTTCTTGTCTTTATAATCCCAAGATTTTACAAATGTTTAATTTTGCAGTTCAAAATTGTTGGTGATTGTAGTATTTAATTCACCAAAGAAAATTTATCCAGGAAAGGGTACAATAAGAAATGCAGATGTGAACTAAATTATAATTTGAGGTACACTAATCAGAAGAATGTCTTCAAATTCAGGGTCTATGACCTACAACAATGAAGATGGGTCTACTTGAATACTGTCTTACTTGACTTTCCAATTTCACTGAGAAACATACCACAACAAAGGAAAGATAGGAGAGAGAGGTTTATTCCACTTCACAGTTCCAAGGTAAAGACCATCATAAGTGAGAATTCATAGCAGGGAAGACACAGTGGCAGGAGTCTGACAGAGTTGAACACACTACATCCATTACCAGGAAGAGAGAGCAAGTAATGCATACATGCCTGTGTTTATATTTGAGTTTTTTTATATTCATTTTAGGACACATCCCAGGAAATGATGCAACTCAAATTCAAGGTAAGTCTTCCCATATCAGTTTTCAGTTAACACAATTAAGAAAATCCTTCACATTTGTGTCAAAAGGACATTCTAATTTATACAAGTCCTCATTAGGACTTTACACCCAGGGATCTCTGTGATTATGTAAGACTTTCACAAAATCAAGACAGCTCAAATGACATCACGGATGAGGAGAGACTCATCAAGTCCAAGCCCTATTTGATGAGGTGTCAGTAGTTGCTGCCTATAGGAAGAGGGAAAAATCAGTTTTCTTCAGGGATAAGGATTTAGAGAGGTTAAACATGCTTCAGTCAACATCGAACCCATGCATAGGCAAGCAGCAGTAGATGTACTTAATGGGTATCAAAAAGAGGGAGAAAGACAGAGAATGGATAAAATTAGCAGTGGAAAGTGGTGGGATCTGTAGGGATGGAACTGAGGTGAGAGCATTGGGGTAGATCTGATGCAAACAGACTCTAAGTGTATATGAAAATGAAGTACAGTATTTAAAAATTTGAAAAGTTTATCACAGAAACAAAAGGAAAATATATTTAAATCATGGAAAATAAAATAGGAGGAAATACTTAGTAAGTTATAACATATCACCATATATGCACTATTCAAATTAGTGTTTATAAGAAAGAAGGGCATAAAGAAAATTGCATATGAGCTAAGAAAAAGAACTTTCAGGCACTGCACTATGCCAGGCTTTCTTTTGGTCCAACAATCAGCTCCCAAATTCTGACACAAAGACTTCTTATTAATTATTAATGCTCAGCCTTATCTTGTGCTTGAACTATTAGCTCCTATAACTTAACATATTTTTCTTCATCTATGTTTTGTTTCAGAGCATTTCACCATTTTTCCTTCTGAATATCTTATTTGTGCTGCTTAACCTATCTGTCTGTCTGTCTGTCTGTCTGTCTGACAGTAGCATGGTTTCTGGGCCTGGGTGTGTCTCACTCTTTCCCCCTAGTTCTCTCCTTGAAATTTAATTTCTCTTCATACTTATTTTCTTTCTTCATTCCATCCCTGCCTATCCCTCTCCTATCTAAGTATTAGCCATTCAGCTTTTTATTAGACCAATCAGGTAGCAAGGCAGTACATTTTCTCTCCACAACCTCATTCTGCCTTCCCTGGAAAGCAAGAGGTCCTGGACAAAGATCACCCTCAGTTTTGCTGACTTTCTTCTGCTGTCACCTGACACAGTGCTCTGCTACCATATCCTTGTGAAATTTTGTTGAAAGACTCAAATGAATGACAGAAAAAAAATAAGTTTAATAGAAATAAGATCAATATTTTAAAGGCCCTTAAATTTGCACATATACAATTCTGAATGTTTAAAATTGTGACATTTAATAATGGACAAAATACCTTTCTCCTAGAAATATCCCCAGATACATGGGAGGGTAAGAAGCCTGTCATAGCATGTTCTTCTCCAAGTATTTCCCGGGTTGATGAGTTTTAATCATGGGTCAAATGGGACCACTTACATAGAGTTACATATTTTACTTTTGGGTCAGTTTATGAATTATTTCTAGATACTAATGCACAATATATGTTTCTAACTATATCTCAGAGAAGTTAATGAGAGGCTGGTGAGATGGTTCACAGGTTAAGTGTATTGGCTGTTCTTCCAGAAAGCCTGGGTTTGATTCCAGGATCACATGTGGTCCCTCATTTCTCCAGTTCCAAGGGATACAACACACTTTCAAGTCCCTGGGCAATAGGCATGCATGTTGTACCTAGACTTATTTGCACACATAATACTCATAACTACGATTAAAAGTAATTTGAAAATTTACTATTACTGCATATATAATGACAAATAAACAAATATTATGAATGCTCATTGTCTATTACTAAAACCAAAATAATGCATTTTATTTCTATGTTTTGCTTTTATACAATGGTATACAGATAAGAACTTAAAAAAATAAATCTTGGGAAGTTCAATGAATGCAGTTATCACTGACACTCAATCTGGTATGAGAAGAATTAAGAGTATTTCATTGTTAGTGTTACCTAATCTCTCAGGTTCAGAACTGTGAAATGAGAGTTTACCTTTGATAGGGATGAAAGGAAGATTGAAGTCTAGCAAAAATTCAATAAATGATAGTTATTACTTTTATTGATAATATGTCAAATGAATATTTTTTATTATTTTAAAAATACAGTTTCACTTCCTCCTTCTCTTCCCAGTTCCTCCCCCCTTCCCCTCCTTTTCTTTCTCTTCTTACAAGAAGAGAAGGCATCCAAGGAAGAGTAAGAAATTATAAAACAGATATATAAAAATAAAAAAATCAGATATGACAAAACAACTGAACAAGAAAAAGATCCAAAGACAAAGCACAAGAAACACATGCAAACACAGCATGACATTTTTACAAACAGGAATCCTAAAGACTCCAAACTGAGAGCATATATAAATATATATATATATATATACATATATATATGTATATATATATAGTAGCATGTATATATGCTAATAACATATAAGGTAAAGTTATATTATTTTTATTTATCAATACATTTTTATATATTAAGAAGCAGGCCCCCACAGCTAAACAAGGAGTCATACTCCTGGAATCCAGTTGTAGAAAGAGAGGAGGGATGAGTAAAGGAGCCTATACCATGATGGAGAAAACCACAGAAACAGTTGTTCTTACCTAGTGAGAGCACAGAGACCCTAGTTGTAAATCTGGGAAAACAGCATTGGACTGAAACAAGCCCCCTGAATGTGTATGCCATCTAGGAGGCTTGGGCAGTCTATGGGAGCCAGAGTTTATTCCTAGTGCACAAATGGACTTTTGGAGCCCATTCCATATGGAGGAATACTATTGCAACCCAGATACACGGAAGAGCGCCTAGGCCCTCCGCCAAATGATGTATAAGACTTCGATGATCCCCTGTGGAAAGCCTCACTATCCTTGGAGAGTTGGTGGGCTGGGTTGGGGGGATTGTTGGGTGGAATAGGAGGGTGGGAGGGAATGGGGGATTGATATATAAAATAAGATTATTTCTAAAATAAAGAAAATATATGTTGTATACCTATGCTATTTTTTTCAGATGCTTTGAATATGAGGTAAGCCAGAATTAGAAAATGGGCTCTTAAGAGGCTGAATATTTGACTTTATTCTTACCATACCAAGGAATACACACACACACACACACACACACACACACACACACACACACACACACACACACACACTTGAAGATTTTCTTCAGACAAACCCTGAGAGTAAGCCCAAGAGTTTTTTTCTTTTTTTTTCTTTTCTTTTTTTTTTTTTTTTTTTTTGCTAAATTCTTTGTCAAACAAAACTTCCAGACATTTCCAATTCATTTCCTATGTACACCCAAAGGGCACAATTGCCTGGCCTACACTGCTGTGGTCTGTAAGCTATGCTGGCCTACAATGCATGAAGCAAGTCTGGATCTTTCAAGGATTCTATCAAAGGTTTTATATATAACACAGGCTCAGAATGAAGCAGAAAATTCTGCATGATTGATGGATAAAACTTAGGTTTTCACAATTGAAATTGTGTCAATACCTCTTTCTCCACTGTCAGGAAGAGAGAATAATTAAGGCAGTGTCAAGAAAGTTTTGTGAATGTATGCAGTAAAAAGTAATCCAGTCAGTCCAATTATAGGAGAAAGAAATTCAGGTATTAAAGATGCAAAGATGCCTTGGTTTCATGACCCCAATGCTGGTGTGATGGACTTAGCATACAGTGGTTCTCACTTTCTCTGTTAGGGTTCAACCCAGCAGGGCACTCCAGCATTATTTTCCATGAGCTGACCTGCAGCCATCTTAATATCAAGTCTTCTTTAATGCCAGGTCTCATGAGGGTGGAAGAGGCTTCTCTGCTCTCCTGTTGTCTCAAAGTTGTCTTCCCTAGAAAGCCAGATTGGGAATTATTTTCAAGCTCTCTCTTTTATAATTCTTCAATTGGTTCTTTTCAAAATGTCAGCATTTTGCCTCAAGCTTTTTCTTATTGGCTGTCAGCTTCTGAAAGGAATATGGGAAGTGCACGTAATACCACAGTTACCTGCAAAATCCCTGAGGTCAGACAGGATCAGATTCAATATCTTAAACTTTAAGGATGGATTGGCAACTCTCTTGGCTCAGATGCATGCTGAATACAGAAGAGAAAGAAAGTGCCTGATTGGCTTCATGATGCAAGGTAGCAAAGGTATCAAGTAAAGACAGAGCACAAAAGAGTTTTTCAGAACCAGAAGTCACTGCTAGGAAATAACACTAGGGGCTGTGTGCAGGTGACATCTCCAAACAGGAGTTAACCAGATATTAGACATCCCAAGGCTGTCTCACATTGAGTTAGAAAATTAAAGATACAGCAAATCACGAAGGAACATACAAGCATTAAGAGTCAGATGATTCCTTAATTGTGAAAGGAGTGTTACTCTTCATATATATTAACCATAGCAACAGACTCCTATTGAGGTAATCAATTATTGAACATTATCACTGGATTGCAAATCTGAAGGAGTGTTCTGCTCTTCAATTAACCTGAAAGCAGTAGTCATTTCTCTTGGGTTCAGGCTTGGTTCTCTGATCTATGAAGATTATTAAGGGTTGAAACAGATGAGGACCTAGGTGACTGTATATTCCAGTTATACCATACTAAAAAGGATTTTCTTTTTTGGATGAAGAAATTGAGAACTAGACTTGTAGTGACAAGGCTAAAAACACAATTAATTCTTTATCATAAGCATTAAGTTTAATCCCACTTCCATACTTCCAGACCAGTTTTGAATTTCTACTCTGCAAAAGTATTGTTCTGCTTGCTGCCCTCATGGGCAACTGGAGAGAGACCATTGCTAAGAGTTTATATTACTGTATGATACTGAGTTATCTTTAAATATGTGTTACTATATGAAAGTGTATAGGTATGTTATAATTGTAAAATTATATAGTTCTATGTAATTACTATATTAATATTCTATGTTAAGATAGCTATTATGATCATGTTTTTATATGAGTAAAATGTATGTAGTCATATAAATCTACATTCATACTCTACATATTTTGATTTTGATTTTGTATTTGGAGGTCTTTAAGACTGAATTATCAGTATATATTTTGCTATTTCCTTGGAATTCATCAAATTCTAGGACTCATAATGGAGGCAGGAGTCATACAAATTTCCTGCAGCATAATTTTGTTGTGCCTTGAAATACATCCCTAATCCTTCTGTACTTGCAAATGGAAAAACATTGCTGCAGGAACCTAATGTCTCCAAGAAGCTTTGAGTGTGGTGGTTAAGTAATTCTATTTCTAGTATCACATCTTTGTGAGGTCAGCTTCTCCTTAATTCATATGCATAGAACAACCTAATATTTTAAACGTGGAGAAAATCTGAGAATGAAATATAACTAAGAGGATATGAAATTGTAAGGTCACTCTTTCTATTAAATATATTTTTCATGGAAATGGTTCTGTAGCTTTACTAAATATGTTTACATGAAATAGATGTTAATATTATACTTAATATGTATACTTCATGTCTCGGTTTTTACATTTAATGAATAACTATCAATATGGTAACTGTAACAGAAAAATATCTAAGAGAATCTTGACTACTTAATTTTCATTTTATGTGTAGGGTTACTTTGTCTGCATATATGTCTGCTAACTATTCAAATGCCTGGTGCCTGTATGGGCAGGAAAAGATCACTGGATCCCCTCGAACTGGAGTTACAGATAGCTGTCAACTGCCAGCTGCCATGTAGGTGGTTGGAAACAAACTTGGGTCTTCTGGAAAAGATCCTTAGATACTTAGATACTTATCTAAATTTTGACTTTCCAAATCCCAATGCTAGTAATCTTTAACCCCAAAATTTGAGATATTTGCATTGTGTAATATTGTATAAGATGTTTTGTCACAAAGGCTGCTAAAATAGTGGCCAAGGTACCCAACAAATCCTTGTTTTGGTGCACTTAAAAGGTCAACAAACTATATGAAGTAGTAATCCAAGTCCAATTATAGGAGAAAGAAATTCAGATATTAAAGATGCAAAGCTGAAGCCGGGCTTTGGTGGCGCATGCCTTTAATCCCATCACTTGGGAGGCAGAGGCAGGCAGATCTATGTGAGTTCGAGGCCAGCCTGGTCTCCAGAGCTAGTGCCAGGATAGGCTCCAAAGCCACACAGAGAAACCCTGTCTGGAAAAACCAAAAATAAATAAATAAATAAATAAATAAATAAATAAATAAATAAATAAATAAGATGCAAAGCTGTTAGATTAGCATTGAGATGGAGACAGAGATTAATGATCTTTTTCCTATGCCCAACTGCCATTGCCTCTCCATGTCTAATTTGTAAATGATTCTGATCCCTCCTATGATGTAGCAGGGAACCAATACTAAAACACCCCCAGCACACAAATAGTTTAAGCAGAGGCTTCCATGGAATACTGTTGTGGAAGGGCTGGAGATTTTTTGGCTTAGTCTCTCAAATGACAACTCTCATTAAATAGAGAGAGCACAGCCTTAAACTACTACATATACTTTTTAAAACAACTTATCCTTTTCTATCCTATAGCACATTTGGATTCTCTTGAGCCTTTAAAAAGTGACTCCAATGTCAGGGGTTGGAAGGAATTGGGAAGGACATTTGCTTAGCATGCACTGACTTCATAAACTGGAAATGGTGATTTATGAAGGAAGCAGGCAAGAATACCTTGGCCTGAGTACTGAATTTTGACTTCAGACTCTATTTTACCTATAGGTTGAAATGAAGTTCAGGTTCCCATATGGCAGGGGAGCCAAGAAGTTCCCAATGGCTGATCAACATCCTCCCCAAAGTATACGAAGAGTCATTATGCATCTTTAGTTCTCAATACACATGATGGCTGTTCCTAACAACAGAAAGAACAAGGAAATTTGATTGGTTGGAATAAAAAGCTTGCATTATATGTCAGGTGACAATGATGGAACACTCCTAATCTTTGATTTCTGATTGATAAGATTGTAATTGTAACTCTGTGACAAATGTTTGTGAATTCTATATGCATAAACCTGGTTTCTGCCCCTGCTCAGGGATGTCAGGAGGAAAAATGTTCCTGAGTCCTTCTGCTGCAGCACTGGTAAATCAGTGACTTGCTTAAATAATTTTTTTTTAATTTTTTTATTAGTTCAAGTTAGGGAACAAGATTCTTTCACATCTAAGTCCATTCTCCCTCTCCCTCCCCTCACCCCATCCCTCCTCCCCCACCACCAACCTACCCCTGACCCCATCCACCCACCACTCCCCAGGCAGGGTAGGGCCCTCAATGGGGGCTTTGCAAAGTCCACCAAATCTTCCTGTGCTTGGCCTGGGCGCTTTCCCATGTGACCAGGGCCAGAGTGTATCCTTTCACATGGGATGGGCTCTCAAAGTCCCTTCTTACACCAGGGAAAAATACTAATCCACTATCAGGGGCCCCCTAGAATGCAGAGGCCTCCTCATTGACATCCATGTTCAGGGGTCTGGATCAGTCTTGTATTGGCCTCCCAGACAGCATCTGGGGTAGATGTGCTCTCCCTTGTTCAGGCCAACTGTACCGGTGGGTTTCTCCAACCTGATACAGGCCCCTTCACTCTTCATTCCTCCCTCTCTTCAACTAAATTCCAGATTTCAGCTCAGTGTATATATGTGGATGTCTGTATCTGCTTCCATCAGCCACTGGATGCAGGCTCTAGGATGGCAAAAAGAGTAGTCATCAATCTCATTTTAGGGGAAGGGCTTTTAGGTTATCCTTTCCACCATTGCCTGGATTGTCAGATAGTGTCATCCTTGTAGGTCTCTGGAGATTTCCCTAGTTCCAGATCTCTTCTCAGACATATAGTGGCTCCCTCTGATATGGTATCTCTCATCCTGTTCTCTCTCCTCTAGTCTTCTCCCAACTCAATATTTCTGCTCCTCATTTTCCTCTCCTCTACTCCTCTTCTCCTGCTCTTATTGTAGAAGCTCCCTCTTCCCTACCCTCATGCTCCCAATTAGTTCAGGAGTTCATGCCACTACCATTCTTGGGGACCATTTATCCCTTAGAATCCTTCATGTTTCCTAGTTTCTTTGGTGAAGAGGATTATAGGCTGGTAAACCTTTGCTCTATGGCTAAAATTCATATATGAGTGAGTACATACCATGTTTGTCTTTTTGTGACTGGGTTACCTCACTCAGGATGGTTTCTTCTAGTTCCATCCATTTGCCTGCAAATTTCAAGATTCCATTGATTTTTTTCTGCTGAGTAGTATTCTATTGTATAAATGTACCACATATTATCTATCCATTCTTCAGTTGAGGGGGATATAGGTTGCTTCCAGGTTCTGGCTATTATAAACAATGCTGCTATGAACATGGTTGAAAATATGTCCTTGTTGTATGAACATGAAGTATTTGGGTATATATCCAAGAGAGGAATGGCTGGGTCTTGAGGTAGACTGATTCCCATTTTTCTGAGCAACCGCCATACTGATTTCCAGAGTGGTCTTACATGTCTGCACTCCCACCAGCAATGGAGGAGTGTTCCTTTATATCCACATCCTCTCCAACATAGATTGTCATGGTATTTTTGATTTTAGCTATTCTGACAGGTGTGAGGTGGTATCTCAGAGTTGTTTTGAGTTGCATTTCTCTGATGGCCAAGGATTTTGAGCACTTTCTTAAGTGTCTTTCAGCCATTTCAGATTTCTCTGTTGAGAATTCTCTATTTAGTTCTGCACCCCACTTTTTAATGTCATTGCTTGCTGTTTTGGTGGCTAGCTTCTTGAGCTCCTTATATATTTTGGAAATCAGCCCTCTCTCAGATGTGGGATCGGTGAAGATCTTTTCCCATTCTGTGGGGAGTCTTTTTGTCTTACCGACTGTGTCCTTTGCCTTGCAGAAGCTTCTCGGTTTCAGGAGGTCCCATTTATTAATTGCAGACCTCAATGTCTGTGCTACTGGTGTAATGTTCAGGAAGCGGTCTTCTGTGCAAATTTGTTCAAGGGTAATTCCCACTTTCTCTTCTAGAAGATTCAGTGTGGCTGGATTTATGGTGAGATCTTTGATCCATTTGTAGTTAAGACTGGGCATGGTGACAGGTATGGATCTATCTGCAATCTTCTGCATGTCCGAATCCAATTGTGCCAGCACCATTTGTTGAAGATGTTATCTTTTTTCCATTGTATAGATTTAGCACCTTTGTCAAAAATAAGGTGATGGTAGGTTCATGGGTTACTGCCAGGGTTTTCAATTCGATTCTCTTGGTATTTCTGTCTATTTTTGTGCCAATACCAACCTGTTTTCAGAAATATGGCTCTATAGTAGAGCTTGAAGTCAGGCATGGTGATGCCTCCAGAAGATCTTTTATTGTAAAGAGTTGTTTTGGCTATCCTAGGTTTTTTATTTTTCCATATAAAGATGAGTATTGTTCTTACAGTGTCTGTGAAAAACTGTGTTGGGATTTTGATGGGGATTGCATTGAATCTGTAGATTGCTTTTGGCAGGATTGCCATTTTTGCTATGTTGATTCTACCTATCCAAGAGCATGGGAGATCTTTCCATTTTCTTATATCACCTTTAATTTCTTTCTTTAAAGTCTCAAAGTTGTTATTGTACAAGTCTTTCACTTTTTTGGTTAGTGTTACCCCAAGATATTTTATGTTGCTTGTGGATATTGTGAAAGGTGATGTTTCCCTGATTTCTTTCTCATTGGATTCATCATCTGTATATAGTAGGGCTAGTGATTTTTTTTAGTTAATTTTGTATCCTGCTATCTTGCTGAAGGTGTTAATCAGCTGTAGGAGTTCCCTGGTAGAGTTTTTCGGGTCACTAATGGAGGCTATCATGTCTTCTGCAAATAGTGAAAGTTTGACTTCTTCCTTTCCTATTTGTATCCCGTTGGTCCCCTTTTCTTGTCTTATTGCTCTAGCTAGAACTTAAAGTACAATATTGAAGAGATATGGAGAGAGTGGACAGCCCTGTCTTATTCCTGATTTTAGAGGAAACGCCTTGAGTTTCTCTCAATTTAGTTTGATGTTGGCTATTGGTTTGGTGTATATTACATTTATCATGTTTAGATATGTTCCTGTTAATCCTGTTCTCTCCGAGATCTTTATCATGAAGGGATGTTGGATTTTGTCAAAGGCTTTTTCAGCATCTAGTGAGATGATCATGTGGTTTTTCTTTTTCAGTTTGTTTATCTGATGGATTACATTGATGGATTTTCTTATGTTGAACCATCCTTGCATCCCTGGGATGAAGCCTACTTGATCATGGTGGACGATTTTTCTGATATGTTCTTGAATTCAATTCACCAATATTTTATTGAGAATTTTAGCATCGAAGTTCATGAGGGATATCGGTCTGTAGTTCTCTTTCTTAGTCATATCTTTGTGTGGCTTCAGTATCAAAGTGATTGAAGCCTTGTTGAAAGAGTTTGGCAATATCCCATCTGCTTCTATTGTTCGGAATAGTTTGAGGGGGACTGGAATTAGCTCTTGTTTGAATTTCTGGTAGAATTCTGCAGTGAAGCCATCTGGCCCTGGCCTTTTTTTGGTTGGGAGTCTTTTGATGACTGCTTCTATTTCATTAGGGGTTATAGGTCGATTTAAACTGTTTATCTGTTCTTGGTTTAATTTTGGTAAGTGATATCTATCCACAAAACTGTCCATTTCCTTTAGATTTTTAAATTTTGTGGAGTACAGGTTTTCAAAGTATGAACTGAATATTCTCTGGATTTCCTCAGTGTCCGTTGTTATATCCCTCTTTTGTTTCTGATTTTGTTAATTAGCATGCTCTTTCTCTACCTTCTGGTTAGTTTGGCTAGAGGTTTGTCTATCTTGTTCATCTTCTCAAAGAACCAACTCTTTGTTTCATTGATTCTTTGTACTGTTTTCCTAGTTTCTACTTTATTGATTTCAGCCCTCAGGTTGATTATTTCCTGGTGTCTACTCCTCCTTGGTGAGTTTGTTCTTTTTGCTCTAAAGCTTTCAGTTGTTCTGTCAATTCTCTAATGTGGCTTTTATCCAGTTTCTTCATGTGGGCACTTAGTGCTATGAACTTCCCTCTTAGCACTGCTTCAGAGTGTCCCATAAGTTTGGGTATGTTGTGTCTACACATTCTCATTGAATTCTAGGAAGCCTTTAATTGCTTTTTTTATTTCTTCTAGACCCAAGAATGGTGCAATTTGGTGTTATTCATTTTCCACGAATATGTATGTTTTCTGCAATTTGTATTGCTGTTGAATTCTAGCTTTAATGCATGGTGATCTGATAAGATTCAGGGGGTTATTTCAATTCTTTTGTAACTGTGGAGGTTTGCTTTGCTGCCAACTATGTGGTCAATTTTAGAGAAGGTTCCATGTGGCGCTGAGAAGAAGGTATATCCATTTGTGTTTGGATGGAATGTTCTATAGATATCTGTTATGCCCAGTTGGGTCATAACTTCTGTCAGATCCTTTGTTTCTTTGTTAAGTTTCTGTCTGGTGGTCCTGTCTAGTGGTGTAAGGGGGTGTTGAAGTCTCCTCCTGTAAGTGTGTGTGGTTTAATGTGTGGTTTGAGCTTTAGTAATGTTTCTTTTACAAATGTCGGTGTCTTCGTATTTGGGGCAAAGATGTTCAGGATTGAGATGTCATCCTGATGGGCTTTTCCTGTCCTTCTTCATCTCTTTTGATTAATTTTAGTTTGAAGTCTAATTTGCTAGATATTCGGATTACTACTCCACCTTGTTCTTGAGTCCATTTGATTGGAAAATCGTTTCCCATCCTTTTACTCTGAGGTATCGCCTGTCTTTGAAGTTGAGGTGTGTTTCTTGTAAACAGCAGAAGGATGGATTCTGTCTTCGTATCCATTCTATTAGCCTATATCTTTTTATGGGTAAGTTAATACCATTGACATTTAGGGATATTAATGTCCATTGTTTGTTGGTTCTTGTTTGTTTTGGATTTATTGTTGGTGGTGTCATTGTGTGTGGATTTCCCCCTCCTGTTTCTTTTTGTGTTTGGTAAAATTAGATTATCTATTGCCTGTGTTTTTGTGAGTGTAGTTATGTTCGTTGGGTTGGAGTTTTCCTTCCAGAACCTTCTGTAGTGCTGGATTTGTGGATATGTATTGTTTAAATCTGTTTTTGTCATGCAATATCTTGTTTTCTCCATCTATAGTGATTGAAAGTTTTTCTGGGTACAATAGTCTGGGCTGGCATCCATGCTCTCTTAGTGCTTGTAGGGTATCTATCTAAGACCTTCTGGCTTTCAGAGTTTCCATTGAGAAGTCGGGTGTGATTCTGGTAGGTCTGCCTTTATATATTACTTGGCCTTTTTCCTTTACTGCTCTTAATATTTTCTCTTTATTCTGTAGATTTGGTGTTTTGATTATTATGTGTCAGGGGGACTTCTTTTTGTGGTCCAGTCTGTTTGGTGTCCTGTAAGCTTCTTGTACTTTCATAGGCATATCCTTCTGTAGGTTGGGGAAGTTTTCTTCTATGATTTTGTTGAATATGTTTTCTGTACCTTTGAAGTCGTGTTTCTTCACCTTCTTCTATACCTATTATTCTTAGGTTTGGTCTTTTCATGGTGTTCCATATTTCCTGGATATTTTGTGTTAGGGATTTGTTGAGATTCTCTATTCCATCTCTTAAATTCTATTAGTTATAGTCACATCTTTAGTTCCTGATCATTTATCCAGCCTTTCCATTTCTAGCATTGCCTCATTCTGTGTTTTCTTTATTGTGTCTATTTCAGCTTTCATGCTTTGAACTCTTTCAAGAGCTTCCTTCACTTGTTTGGTTGTTTTTTCTTGGGTTTCTTTAGATTCTTTAAGAGATTTGTTTATTTCTTGAATTTTTTGGTTTGTCTTTTCCTCCATTTCATGTAATTTTTTGCTTGTTTTTTCTTCTATTTCTTTAAGGAATTTTCTTGTTTCCTCCTTAAAGGTCTCTATCATCTTGCCGAGATAATTTTAGAGGTCCCTCTCTTCTTCATGCTCTGTGTTGGACTTTTCAGGTCTTGCTGCTGTGGAGTCTCTAGATTCTGGTGGTGTTATATTGGTCTTTCTGTTGTTGAGTGAGTTTTTCTTCCGTCTTCTTCCCATATCTTCTTTTAGTGGGTGCAGGTGGGGTCTCTCTACCTCTTGTGTCCCAGTGGTGTGTGGGGTCCAGGGATTCAATGTCCACAGCTCTGGATGGTCTTGCCTCTCCTAGTAGTCTCCTCACTCTGAAGGAGTTAGGCCTCCGTAGGAGTCAGGTCAGTGGAACGGGAAGAGTGGGGTGTTTCCAGACTCAGGGTGTTCCTCCCTGGCTTGGCAGGTCTACTCCAAGCAGGCCCAGGACCAGAGAGATTGGGGTTAATGGGGCTTTGGATGGGAGTTGGGTAAGAGCAGAGGGTCACTCATCTCTTTATGGATCAGGTTGGCAGAATGGGAAGGAAGAGTGGGGTGTTTCCAGATTCAGGGAGCTCCTCCTTGCCTGGGTGTGTCTACCCCAAACAGGCACAGGCACGGAGAGATTGGGGTAAATGAGGCTTTGGACAGGAGTTGTGTAAGAGCAGAGGGTCACTCACCTCTTTATGGATCAGGTGGGTGAAATGGGTGCTTAAATAGAAATTTAATAAAATCTTTGAAACTCTTAACTGTTGTCTCTCTCCTTCCTCTTTGTGCATAACAGACTAGGTGTAACAGTTCACACTGGTAAATTCAACATTGAAGAGGTGGAGACAGGAGGTCAGAAGTTCCAGGTTATCATTCAAAATTATTCTCAGTGTCATAACAGGTTACAGGTTAGTCTGTGTTACATTAGACTCTCTGGCTCAAGGGAGGACAAAAAAGCAACTGCTGTAAACTGAATATTATGCCAAAGTTTCCATGTCATTCCTCTGCATTTATATACTTTTGACCCCCTATGAGAATATTGCTATATATTACAATCCAGTTCCATGATCTGGAGACACAAAAACTTATCTTTGTCAAGTGAGAACTGGACCTGGAGGTAGGTTTAAATAATGATGACTCTTTCCACATACATCTCCTGTTTCTTCTCTCTTTTCAGCTCTGCTGCTAAGGTAAAGGAGTTTAAGGTCACATAACTAGAATCTAATGATATCTAGTTTAAAATTTTATGAGTGCTTCCTTTGAAATAAAGCATCTATTATAGATGAATACCTTAATCTAAACTTTCCAACTTAAAGCCCTGTTAAACATGTTGAAAATGTGCTTACTTGAGTTGAAGAATAGTTATTTCCCTGCATTATGCCATTGTTAACATTAATGTCATTGGTATTAAATATAACAATTTTTTCACCTATGATCACATTATACATCTTCAGATGCATGTGTGGATATACACACCCACACATGTACATCAAAAGGTTATCATAATCTGTAACTTAATTCACATAGTATCTTTCATAAATTCTCATTATGACATTACACTTCTCAACTTTTCCCCAATATTTTAGTTGTTCTCCAGTGAGGCATTGTATTAGCACCAAGCTAAATATTAAGAAAAAAATATCTCAATTTTGTTTAAATTATTTATTTTTGCACATAACGGTGGAAATCTAATGTGCATAAAATACACTTAAAGTGATTGATGTTTTCATTTAGATTTGAGTACTATGGAGCATAGATAACAGACTAAAGTATTACTCTACAGACTTAGATGAGGAACCTATTTTTAAGTTGGGTGCAAAAAATATGTGTATTTCTTTTACATTAATGAATGTAATTTTCTCAATATATCCATAAAATATGGTTATATTTTAAACATCTAGCAATTTTTCTTTTTGTTCTTCACCATTCATCTAAGTTCTATTTAAATACTTTGATGATGTCATCCCAAAAGCAAAGCATTAGGACACACACACACACACACACACACACACACACACACACATACACACACACACACACACACACACACACACCTACCTTTTAAACATAAGAAAGATAAGGCTATCTTAACCCAGAAGGGAGTTCTCAAAAGAAATAAGCCATGTTAACAACTATCTCTCCCAGACTTTTAGCTTCTATGAAAAAAATAAAAGGCTGTATTTAAGCTAATCAGCTTCAGGTGTTGGCTGCAGGAGCACTAGGAAGTTGATACAGGAGTAAGATGTAAACATACAGGAACACTGCCATGGACCCTTACTAGGTAAATGTATCAATTTTCTCTTCCCATAACCAATTGAAGAATCAATCATGAAAGTAGAATAGAAATTTTGGTGGAGGACACTATCCTCCCTGCACAATTTTCTGTAAACTGTGGCCAGATCTTCAAAGGGTCACTTTTTTTAGGGCATCATTGGACATAAGACACATTGCAGAGAATCATGTGTTTACCACTTTACAGAAGCATCTAGAACACCATATCACCTGGTCTCAGAAATTTCAGGTGTAATGAGTGTTGTAACAAGGCAGTCCCTTCCCTGAAACTAGGGAGGTGTTGTAAAATGGCAGATGCCATATAACCCTCAGCTGCAGAGGTTCCCCTATAAATAGAAGCCTACTGCAGAGTGTGAGCTTCAGTATTCACCAGTAGTAACAAAGAAGACAGCTATAATGGAATACTCTGCTAAGTTTAGGTCACATATAGTTAAGGATTACCTACATTTCAGAAAAAAAAAACTCAACATAACAAGAATAAGGAAGACTTCCATCTCAACTGAGAATAGCAATTACTTGATGTGACCAATAAGGTGACAAAAATTTTAAGATTAAAATGATCTTAAAGCAGCTATCATAAAAATGCCTCATGAGCCATTATGAACCCAATCCAAACACATGGGAATACAGAAATTCTCACTCAATAAATAAAAGATATGAAGAACCTAAGGGAAATTTTAGAAATACAAAATACAATAACTGATATTAAAACTCAATGCACTGGCTCAGCAACAGAAAGAAAATGGTAGAAGAAATAATAAACTTATAAGCAAAATAGCAGTTACCCAATCAAAAAAATGAAGAGAATACAAACCAGAGGAGGAGGGCAAAAGAAAAAAGATCCTAGAAGAGCTAGAGGACTTTAACTGCT